>NW_019723911.1:528983-597199 GCF_002891405.2 Cryptotermes secundus | reverse complement strand
GTCACTCACAAGTTAGTTTGATGTTACGTACATTATTAACATTACAGAATCCACATATTCCTGCCAGTTTTAATATGTATTTTGTAATCAACAAGTGTGTAACACCGGTCAAAGTTTGACACTTCTCTGGCCATTATCTCCGTAACCGTTCAACTTTGGACATAGGTGTTTTGGGTTATATCGGCATACTTTAACATAAGGAACACCCTCCCGAAGTTTGGTCCATTCCTCCTGGGACACCCTGCATACAGGTCTCTAATGTTCTTGTTATTACTGTTCATTGCAAGCTCATCAATTTTGTCTTTCAGATATTCCCTCTTTCTGTTCCTGAATTGCCTGCTCATTTCACGTCTTTTATTGTTCAGATTATCCCCATTTATTTCACTTGGATCCTGTAACCACTGCAATTTGGCTTGTTTCCTTCATCAAACTGTGGCTTATGCCTCTTCAGTTCATAATAACCTAGACTCTCTTTGGCAGACATGTTTATATTCTTTCTAATAGTTCCCCAAGCTTTATTAACATCCACCTCAGTTTCCAAGTTTTCCAAAGCTGCAAAGCTATTTGAGATTTCAACACAATACTGCTCTCTACCCTCTACCTCATTTAATTTGAGATTGAATCTCTCCATATGAACTCTTGTGTGTTGTTTGTTTGCTCACTGCCAGTCTTTCCCTAACCTTTGCCACAACCAGGCAGTGGTCAGTATCACAATCTGCTGCCCTGAATGGTACAACAATAAAATAAAATAAAAACATATATTTTATGAAAGTATCAAGTGTAAACCCCAGTTCTGTTAAGTCACAATATAGCGCAAACATTGTGTAAATGTCTCTTTCACAAATTTATTTGAACTACTTTTGTTCTTAATTATGTTTTGAAACTATCTGTAATAATGGCAGACTAAAAATTACTCTAAATGCACAGCCATCTTGATTTCCATCACTGCATTAAACTATATGTTAAATTCCTCTGATAGCAAATATTCTGTACACGAATACTTTATAAGTTAAGAAATATTTTTCGAGAATACATCCCACTCTCCAAGAATCATTTAATTCCATACTAGAAGTCTACTGCCTATAAAGTTTGTACATGCAAAACTTTATGAAAGAATTCTGTAACAACTATGTTATTTAGGGTTTACCTTTTGGAGGTCTGTCAAACACGGACCTCTGAATCACTGTGGGCATCAGTGAGTGCAGTGGAATTATCTGATAGCGGGCTGAAAGCAGTATTAACATTTGTGACAACCATTACCTGAAACACTTTAGATAATAAAACTTTTAAACAATCATACCCCAGAGCAGGGTTTGTTTGAGATACCTGGTGATTTACAAACATGCAGATAGCTCAGTCAGTATAGGGACCAGACTACAGGCTGGACAGCTGAGGATGGATTCCTGACAGGGCAGAAGATTCTTCTCTTTGACTCTGTGACCATCAGCAATGGAGCTGAATAGCCTCCTATCTAATTGATACTGTGGGCTCTGGCAAGTGGGCTGGAGGGTGAAGATGACCATTCCCATCCATCTGGGCTGTGCTATAGCTCAGAAAAGTTAACTGCTGGCACAATTCAGGTCAGGTGGGATTTGTGGTGGACAAGTGGCACTAGGGCAGATTTTCTTTGAGTACTTCAGTCTCACCTGCCAATTCTCATTCCACCAACTGCCCCAGATTCATTAACTGTCCTATACATCAACTCTTAAGCATTGATACTGGAAGGTTGTAAAACAAACATACACATATAGTGTCAACATTAAGAATATATGCAGCTACACCTCCAACCCCATGTCTCTATAGTGTGGTGCTTAGTTATGCACAGGGGCAACTGTACCTCTTTTTACCTGCAGGTGGATATAACAAGAATTACTTAAAAGTGAACAGAAATCTTCAATAGAAAATGAATCTTTATCATAAAGATTGAGGTATTAACTATATTATAGGGCTGGCAGTCATATTTTAATTGTGGACTGACAGCTTATCATGCAGTAACTGGGTATTTTTAATTTCTCATTATTATGAGCATGGCCACATTTTTACTTTGTTGTAGTGGAATGGGGGGGATACTGAAAAAAGAAATTTGCTGGACCATGCATGTGTGCAGCTGTAATAATGTGATGCATGGACAGTAAATATTAATGGGCCAAAATTATTAGGTGACATGAAATAACTGGCTTTGTACTGGATGAATAAGCACTACTGTGTTGAGGCAAGCTCTGCAATCCACCCTCCTCTCATCCAATGGCTACAGCATGTAAAGCAACCAAAGTGTGAAAATGACCTCTACCTAGTACCCATGGCTCCATACATATACAGCTTTACCTCCATGCTCTTTGCAGACTTTATGGCGCAGTGAAAACTATCTGTTCCCATCAATTTACTTCCACTTCCAGGACAACTGGAAAACTGGGGTTTGATTTCCAGCATGGGTGAAGATTATTTTCTTCATCATTGCATCCATTGGTCTGGGGCCCACCAAGCCTCCTATTCAATAAGCTGCAGTGGCTCTTACCCAGGAATGAGTGGGGTGTCCTGTTAACCTCATTTCAAGTTAGTGTTGAAGGTTAAAAAAGACTGAAGCCCTCTACAAGAAGGTGAAAGCTCAGAGTGAGCTACACTGCCAATCTTTACCTTCCATTGGACTAATGAACAAAACACACAAACATTACTTTGACCTGCGCATACATTAACCAGTCAAGTGGTTCTTTTTTGTGTCCTTATCTCTCCCATAGCGGCATATTGAATTCCCCCTGGACATTAAATTTGTCACTGCGGCATTTAATTTTATAATTTTTGCTCCCTTTTTAAAATGCGACATCTCAATCATGTGTTATTATAATATTACTGAACAGAAAGCCTCTGAAAGACAAATTATCAAACTTCACATACCTGTACTTTCATTTCTATAGCCATTACATTAAAGTTTACATATATTTTTTAGTAAAATTCCATACTTATGGCTTTATTCTCAAAAAATCCGCCACTGTTAACACTGACTTCCATTTCCGTTCAACGTACATGATCTAACACGTATGCCTGAGTTGTGCATAATCAATATATGTGTTCTTGACTGGGGTCGGGTGTTCAGAAATGAAACACAATCATAACAGTCAACTGAAAATCTGTGTAGCGACACTGTGTATGCCTCACTGATAAACAGAGTTTCTTATTGCCACGTGGGCTTAAAAATTGTACTTCTCTTGCAAGCTGAAGGCTAGTACGGATGAATGAACTGAACTGTCCTTCCAAACATCACTAAAAAATCGTTATCTTTTACAGACTATGAAATTGTCACTAAAACATTTATACCACCAGAAACATTGCTGCAACTCAAGTGGCAGACACTGTGAATTATTTATAATTATGTAGTTTTCAATACCAGAACTGCGACTGGCCCTAGATTTTAGTGTTAGGTTATAGATGTGCTTTCTAAGAATGTTTGGGCATACCAATTTGTTTCTCTGGCTATTACTTCTGTAATGTCTGGTGTACAAAACAACTCAAAATATTCTGGGATCTTCTAAACCAACATTTATACCAGGCTTGCCAGTAAATGGAAAATGTGGTTGCTCAGCACCTGAATTTGCCCATATGTCAGGTGGCATGCTACTGCTGTCGCTGACATTTTGTTAACCACCTAACAAAATTTTCACATTTATTTCATTATCATTACTATATTCACTCTCTGAAATACCACTGTATTCATTCTCTTGTAACAGTTCTTAAAACGCCTCATCATTTACACACATCTTCTTGGTAGGACCTGCCACAATGTATAGTTGAAAGAACTCCAACCCAGGACAGCTATCAAGCAAGAAACAACTTCCTGTCACACTCTGAAGTAGCTAGAATGTTTTTCAAGTACAATGTACAAGTTTCCATTGCTGACTGGCGTTATATCTACAATGAAGTAGTTAGAAACATGCTTGGAGTCTATACACATCATGGCCACAGTACAGCACATCTACTGATTTCATGACCACTTGACTGGTTAACATGGATGAGGTCTTGCGTGGCAAAATAATGCTGTGTGGGAAAGAGATTCTTAGTACTTCATCAACGAGAGGTACACCCTTTATTCACGTCAGTGTATTTTATGTTTATAAAATGAAACAAACTCCTAACCTACAAATTCTTTTATCCTATATCAAGCTGTTATGAGACCAAATTTGATAATTTTTATGAAAGCTAACACAAATTATTTTTCATATAAAATATTCACATTTTTGGTGTAAGAGTATTTGCATGCATTCACACATGCATGTGCACACACAGAGAAAAATGTGTAAACTGCATAAACTGGAAATTACACAATTAACAACGGAGTAAGATTTTCAAGGCATCATACGTAGGTAAGTCAATAAGTAAATTACAAATGGCTATAGAACTTAAACAAATAAGAGTACTGATTTCAAAAATGCTTTTATTTCTCAACATAATATCCCTGTACACTGAGGTACTTGTCCCATTGTTTCACAAGCCCCTGAAAATCAGCAGCATAAAATTATTTGGGCTGCTGTCAGAACCAAGCGGTGACTTCCCTTTCTACAGCTTCATCGTTGGGAAAATGTTCAGCCGAAAGATGATGCTTAAAGAGGGCTGAACAAATGGAAGTCACTTGGAGTAAGCTCAAGGACTTCCCGCTTGAAATTTTGCAGCGTCTCATTTATCTTGTTGGCAGTATGGGGACACGCGTTGTCATGCAAGAGCAACATGCCTGGTTCTGACAGCAGCCCAAAGAATTTTATGCTGCTGGTGTTCAGGGGCTTATGAAATGATGGGACAAGTGCCTCAATGTACAGGGAGATTATGTTGAGAAACAAAAGCATTTTTCAAATCAGTATTCTTATTTGTTTAAGATCTATATCCATTTGTAACTTACTTATTAACTTACCCTCGTATATACACAGAAAGGTTATGAATCTGCTTCAGATTGTACTTACAGGATGGAAAATTGACGCTTTCTTTAAGCAATTTGTGCAAACTAGAGATCTTATCCCAACCAGGTAGGAAAATTAAGATTGCACCATCATCTTTTGTGACACATATATGCTGAATCAGAGCAACAATTAGATCCAAGTTTATTTCTTCTGATTCAGCACTTTTCAGCATCTCCAACACACGTGATGAATATTTACCCTCTGATGCGAGATACCTAAAAGGAAAGTAAAGCAACAAATGCAAGATTTTAAAAAATTCCATACCAGGGACTGGCAATTTTTCTATTCTTACGTCCTGCCGACGATATGTGATATTAAAGATTACATACTTAGAATTTCTTTTGTTGCACAGTAATTGAGACTAGCTCTTTCTAATGGGCCCAACTATGAGGAGCCTTGCCCCCTTTATACTTGATGATGGAAACACATCCAGCTTCCAAAAATGAAATATCTCCAGTGAGGGACAATGACCGAAATTACGATGGGGTACCCAAAAGAAACCGAACTAATTTTTTTGTGGGCAGAGCTTTTGTAGTACCGCGTTTTGCTGTTATGAGCGCATATAGCTAACATTCCTGAGTTGATAAGCTGATTACTGTTGCTTCAGAAGGTAAGGACTAGTTTCGGCAGAGTTTATAGTGACAACTATTTTGAGTGATCGTCGTTTTTGCAATGGCTAATTTTCATGAACAGCGTGCGGCGGTGAAATTCTGCTTTTTGTTCGGGAAAAGTGGAACAGAAACTCTTGAAATGTACAAGGACGATGCTATGGTTTGAGTGGTTTTCCCATTTAAAAAATGGTGAAATGTCAACTGATGACAAACCTCGTTCTGGTCGTCCTTCCACGGCCCAAACACATGAAAATGTTGAAAAAATTCGTGAAATCATCAAGGAAGATCGATGACGGACCATTGAAGAAATTGTGGAGCTGTCGGGAGTGACTTGGAGCTCAGCGACCAGATTTGTGGCAGTCGGGTGACTGGTTTTTCCATCATGACAATGCCCCTGCTCACACAGCCCTGTCTGTACGATAATTCTTGACCAAAAATGGTATGACCCCTGTTCCTCACCCTCCATACTCACCCGACCTTGCCCCGTGTGACTTTTTTTTTGTTTCCTCGAATGAAAAGAGACATGAAAGGAAAAAACAACGGAGGTGCTGTCAACCATCTCAAAAGATGAATTTAGACAATGTTTTGAAAAATGGAATAAAAGACTAGACAAGTGTATTAGTGTAAGTGGAGAGTACTTTGAAGGGGATTGAAGGTTTGTGCTTAAAATTTGAATAAATAAGTTTAAAAAAAAATAAGTTCAGTTTCTTTTGGGTACCCCCTCGTATAATCATGCTCAAATGCAATAACATTTTCACATTCGATACAGTTCAGAAGATTCAACAGGCCCTAACTAACAACATACACAATGTCAGCAACAAAGACTGGTCTGACCAGTTTCCCAGTAGAACTCTTGTATGGCATGTGGACATGAATGAAAAATCAAGTAAAATATTAGCTTCAGCATCTTGCAGAATGGTTTCTATCAATGTGTTCAAATATCTTCATCATATGCATCCTGTTGTATATCATCATTAACCCTTTAGTTCCGGGCTCAGTGCACTGCACCCCATCAGTTTCTGTCACATGCCGCCGGTGTCAGTGCAGGGTACGCGTATTGCAGCTCTAAGTTCCAGCTCGTATTTTGAACTGTTGTCAGTCATGTAAATTAATTCTTTTGGTATGAAATTAAAGAGGAAATTTGAGGCTATCATTTCATATATTCACTGTCCCACTTTGAACTTCCTGTGGGAGTTGCAATACATTTCAATTCTTTGAAAAAGTTTTCTATTTCAACACTTGGTGCGCTTGTTACCATACAAACCTACCTCTGCCTAGGGGAATTCTTATGAACTAAATATGTTAGATCGATACTGTGTACTCTCCTCTATCCTGATCAAATGAAAAGTCGATTCTCTTGAGGCATATTCTGAACTGTGCTGCTTCAACATTGGTATTTGTAACTACGAGAAGACACGCGGAGAATCTACGACTTTGAGACGTGATGTTGACTCTAATAAGTGTGTTTTGACTGCTATTGTAGCAAATGATAAGCAGTTCGCTATATGAATGATACCATTGTACCCCCTTTTGTTCTATAAATACGCATCACGCAATCTGGTTAGCCAAGGCCGGCTGCAAGGAATGAAGTGGCCAGCTGTGTTGTGTCATGACCAGTACAACAGCCGTTCAAACCACTCTGGTCACGCCTGTTGCTATACGAACTTGAACCATCTCGAGCATCATTTTCTCTGTGCTTCAAGTCGCCGCTGATGACGCTGCTTCCGGCATCAGTTTTCGGTCTCTCTCTTCGTCTGATGCCTACCCTTTGACCTGTCCAGCAAGGGAGGCCCTGCCAGTAGCTATGCTACCGCTGGTATAGCTCTCAGGGTCCTTGGCATACTCAAACACCCTCACCACGATAAGGTGGAGACACCAACGAGGGGTGGAGAATATATATACTTCAAATTGAAACAGAACACAGTTTTATCAGATTCGGAATTAGACACTGAAAATAGATGTTTTTGCTTTTCTCGATTCTATAGTAAATGACAGAATCGAGCACACAAATGACAGCACACACATCCATTGGGAGAATATGCAAAACTGTAAGGGACAAAAAGAAATTTCTGAATGTGATGATAATATGTAGGAATAACAGAAGGAAAAGAATAGCTCAATTGTCAATCAGAATTCAGTTAACTGAGGGACTCTTTGAAATATGCTAATGCTGTAGAACACAAAGTGCCAGATCAACACTCGTCTAACAAAACAGTGCACTGTCTAAGAGAAAGAAATTTTATAAGCAGGATTCCACCAACTCAAAACCACACAAACGGCATGTTGTGTGTCAAAAACTGTGTACTGGTGTGACACGTGTAATGTGGGACCCTGTGTGGAATGTTTTCATGACTAACACACCCAGCTGAACTTCTAAGGTAATAAGATATTATCATTCATAATGTTTATAAGCTTACTGTGCCAAAAATAATTTTAAAGCAGTGAGGATCAATACACTGATTCTATATACATTTCTGAATGTAGTGTGAAAATTAGAAAAACAGAACTCCAGTTTTTCCCAATTTATTACACTTTAAGTGAAATGTTGCACTCTCCGATTTAAATATTCTGTGGCATACGAGTTCAGTAGGAATTTAAATGCCCTTCAGCGGTGAAGGGTTAACGGCAAAGGATTTAGCCATTGACACAATAATATTTAATGAAGCCAAGGTAATTCTCAACAATTACCTTGGCTTATTTAATTAAATATTGTGTTGATGGCTAAACCTTTTTCAGATAATGTTCAAATATGAAGCTGATGAGTTTACTGTAAATAATGGTCTGTCACTTGATTTGCTGTTGGGCACATTTTTTCCAGTGGATTCTCAAACAACAGTTTCCATGGATACAATTTCTGTACCACTGTCATGATCCCATTGCTTGTAAGCTACTACTGTATGGAAAATCCACACACACCTTCCTTTGCCTGGATTAATATGACTGGTTGAATCTCTGAGAGGAGGGGCTTGCATAAGCATATATATATATATATATATGCTATAAAGAAAACTATTACATTCAAAACAGATCATTAAATGAACTTAAATGACTATTTTATCCCATCAAACAACTAACATCAAGGGCTTTCAAAATAAAAAAAATTACTAAGTAACACAAAGAGGCATCATATTTCCTAAATGTTACCAAAAGATACCACACCTAAAACCAATCTTAGGGGAATCTGAAGCAGACTTAAGACCTTTCAAGAATCATACAATATGTATGCTCACATTATGTCACTTAGGATTGATTAACAGAGGTATAATCACAGTAAAGTGCAATGTGGAATTTTGTAACCACTCTCCCCAGAAGAAATTCACCCAGAATCATCAGTGAGAATTTATACCTTTCTGGAAAAGTAAGAAGTGATGCTAAGATCTGACCAAAGCACAAATTTTTGTACTCCCCATTTTTTTCTTGTTGTGTGTCCTAATGTTCTGACCAAATATGGATGTCATTATTCTGTAAGGCTTAAGTAATTAAAACCGTAACTAAAGCTTTTAATCCATGTGTGCTGTAGTTCCACCTTCATTACCTATTCCAAAACCCTGCCTGCACGCATATATGCACACACCATCTGCAAGGAGCCACACTGGTGCTGGAAAATGCTGTATCACACCTAAAGAAGGGTGACTTAATGTCCAAGCGGCGATGTATTTTCCTGACATACTAGCATAACATCACACTGTCTTCCACATCAGAATCATTAGCCTGAAATAATTCTTCTAGAAGAACAAGAACAGGAATATAGTGGTACCTTCCATTCAAGCGTTCTAACTAAAATCCCGCTTATATTTCTCATTTGCCCCATGTATGCTACAAGCCTCACCCATATCATCCTTTGTTAATTTGATTACATGATATGGTAATACCTGATAAACAGTACAAATTCATGTGAATCAAATGCTGATTCATAAATGTACGACCCTTACCTCACATATGGCTCAATGAAATTTTCAAATTCCTGAACTTTCCTTACTCTTGCTTTGACAAATTTCAAGTGTTTCTTCCATCCTTGAGTATCTGGTACTCTTGTTGGTTCAATCTCAAACCTTAAAAAGAATCATACTATCATGAAATATGTAAACACTGAAACAGCCATCCAAACTCCATCTGGTTATTACTTATATTACAAACTAAAGTTATATGACATGTTTAAATCTGAACATAAGTGACCATCGTCATGTTATAAGTGTACAAGCATCTCTTGACTTAAATTTATGTGAATTCTGCATTAAAGTGATGTCATGTGATTTGCTTTTTAGTTTATTCTTTTAGTAAATATTTAAAAATTACAAAATTATTTTCCTAAAATAAAAAATAAGATTTGTAAACGACTACCATAATGGTATTAAAGTTAAATGAATTATGTATTATTCAACAAAAACTTGAAATCAGAAAAGCTATAACTTTTTAAGAAATGCCCTTGGGTTACATACAAACTCCTTTACTTATTTTGCTTTCCAGAAAGTATCCTGCAGAACATGACATGTGACAATGGAACTCCTGTATAAAGTTCTTATTTTCAGCCATACTTATTTAGTATCTCTCTCTCACACACACATGCACACACAAATGGGATTCATATCCTCTACAATATACAACTCACAAAATTTAAAACTGCTGTGAACACTAAAAAAGCCAAAATAATGACACATAATTGCCGTGACCCAAAACTACTCCTTTGTTCAGAATCAGGAAAATTTTCAGAATTAAGGGTGCAACCAAGAACTCTAATAGGCATGGAATGCAGCTGAAGAAAAGTCTATGCATGCTGGACTTGCATTTTTAATAATGCAGAAAGAATTAAACATTTCTCAGTTCTATCACTTCTATTGATAAGCACACAAAATTTCTGAGTCATGCAAGTACATCTGTGACTTTCAAATGTTTTTGTTGACACTTTTTCATCATTCTGGTCATGGAGCTGCACAAGGAAGTATACACTGGGAGCTCAAACTGAGACAAAGCCATGAGAAGTGCCCATGGACAACATGAAGACATTTTCCTCAACCTACAGACATGGAGCCTCAATACCTGATACTGCTGCTATCCAAGGAAGGCAGAAGATAGGTAACAGCCAGTATAGGAGACACTGGAGAGTTGAGATTAAATGAACTGATAGGTTGAAGGAGCCTAGTGAGACCACATGGCAGATTGCTGCTGTAACTGCCGACAGCAGAATTAGTCATTAGCACTGATAAACGTTGGCCGTCAGGTTGTGTGCTCTTTTCGTTGCAGTAAGTCGCATTAATAGTCAGTCTGTTTTAGAGGTGTCGATAGGTATTAGATGTTTATACTGAAATGAAGTTCACTATTGAACAATGTGTGTTTATTGTCAAAACTTTTGCAAGGAAAAAACTTACAGATACTATATCCATAAGTTTCGTCATAATTATCCTGATTTGCCAGTTCCCACAAAGTTGTGTGTATCCAAGCTTGTGAAAAAGTGAAGGGCCACAGGTTCAGTGTGTGACATAAAGAAGCAATTGAAAATGATTGTGCCAACTGAAGAAAAGGTTTAGGATATATAAGCACAACTATAGATCAGTCCTCGAAAATTGTTAAGACATTCAGCATAGGAAACCGGTGTTTTGCTAGGATCTGCTTTCACAGCCATAAAATTAATAAAATTTTGCCTGTATAAAAATAACAGTTGTGCATGAGCTGAAGAACCAAATTATGCAGCAAGAATTCGTTTTTGCAACTGGCTGCTGCAAAATGTGCACGATGGAATTGTGGATCCACAGCTTCTGTTCACGACTGATGGAGTGTGGTTTCATGTTAGCGGTCATGTCAATGCACAAAATGTAAGATTACGGAGTGATGAAAATCCTCATGCTATACAGCAAGTGCTATGACATGGTGAAAAGGCAGGGGTGTGGTGTGCTGTAAGTTTGCGGCGAATCAAGGGCCCTTATTTTTCTATGAAACCGTGAACTCAGACTGCTATGTTAATGATATACTGAATCTTTTTCTTCAATCAGCTGACTCCTGAAGAAATACAATATGGGTATTTTCAGCAAGACAATGCTAATGCACATACGGCTAATGCATCCATGGTTGCAATATGGGAAGTGTATGAAGACAGAACAATCAGCAGGGTACTGTGGCATCCCAGATCCCCAGACCTCAGTTTCTGCAATTTTTATCTTTGGGGAAACCTAAAGAGAAAAGTCTACAAGAATAATCCTTGCACCACTGAAGCTCTGAAGAATGAAATAACATGCATAATTGGTTCAGTTACTATGGACAAACTTCAGAAATTGTCTCATAATTTATTTATGCGATGCGAGGCATGTTTGTAAGCAGAAGGGGGTCACTTTCAGCACCTGTTATAAAGCATGGCAAGTTTGTGTTATCTTTTTACAGTATTCCTATAAATGTGTGCATGTACATAAACTGATGTGAGGGAATCAGCAACAAGACTCCACTCTCGCTAGCGGGGAAGGCCACAGTAATTGCAGAGAAACATTCCATCCACTAGCGAGAGTTTGCGTGTTTATCAGCACTAATGACCCATTCCACTATCGACAGTTACAGCTGCAATCTGTGAGGAATGTTGTGCCTGCTCAGCCCTGTTACCAGGTTTCCTTGGTGATTAAACACCATTTACTACAATTAACAATAAATGACAGCAGTATAAGAACACATATGCCCCACATTGATGTATTATTATGAAAGATAAACTTTGTGAAAAGGGAACTATGTATCAGTAAATTGAAATCCTTGGAACTATGGGAACAAGACTAGACCAGATACAGGTTCCTTCAAAAACATTCTGTGCACTCACAGTAGGCCAGAATAAAATGAGGGGGGGGGATTGATTTTCCTGAAGTTGAATTGTGGTCCAGAATTTACTTCATTAAGAAACAACATTTTTTCTGCCAACATTTGTAACTGGGAATTTTATATCTACTGCTGTCTTAAGAGGAAGGCGAATAAGGTTACAGAAGGTTTCACAGTTCGTACTGCACAGGTCTGGCCTTTGAATCTCTGGGTGTAGAGAGTGACAGCCGCTCAGTGGGACCAGATCAGAATCAATCAATCAGTCCATAGGCATCACACCACTACTCACCTTATTATCAATGTATTTCTTTTGGAGTTGCAGAGCTGGGTTCCAAATTGTATTCTTCATTATTTAGGAAAATGAGGTTCATATGGAATGGAAGAAAAAAGAAACTAATCTAGAAGTATGATTCGAAAATGTCAAGGAAATGTAATGTGTGGATGGCACATGGGCTGAAGTGGTTTCAAACATTAAAGTTCCTCTGAAGCAGGAAACACATTTGGTATATCCACTGAGTTATGATACAAGTTGTATTGTACCTGGTCATCTGCAGGACATCCTCCAAGTAGTACTCTTTCACTGGATATGTGAAGCCTGGTATGTTCAGACAGGGACAGTCACCATAGTACTTTGAAAACTGCTCTGCATTTAATGTGGCACTCATCAAAATTACTTTCAAATCTGATCTCTGAAAAATTAAAAGAAAAAGGTTATATGTATATACATTTCACTGCCTCTTAACCTTTTCCAAATAACAAGTTGGTAAAACAGCAATGTTTTTCCTGGGGTAAACCAGCTCAGCCCCTCTTGAGGAGCTACTCCAGAATTTCCTAAAACTTTATGGAACCTGAAGGTTCATTACCATGTTCACAACAGTTCTCCACTGTTCCCTATCCTGAGCCAGATCAATCCAGTCCATACCACGCTACTGTATCTCTCTTTAATGCTACATTCCATGCCCATCTCATCCTCCTCGAGTTGTTCATTCTAATTATACTTGTCAAAGAGTAAAAGTTATGAAGCTCTTCATTTTGCAGTTTTCTTCAACCTCCTACCACTTCATCCTTCTTCAGTCAAAGTATTCTCCTCAGCACTCTGTTCTCAAATAGCCTCAGTCGATGTTCCTCCATTGATGTTAGAGAGAAAGTTTCACACCCACACAGAACCACAGGCAAAATTATAGTTTAGTATATTCTAATTTTTAACTATTTTAGACAGTAGACAAGAAGACAAATGTTCTAGAATGAATGGTAGTAAGCACTAACCAAATTCAATCTCCCTTTAATATCCTCCAGAATCAAATTTTGATTTGTTACAGTCATCCCCAAATGTTTGAACTGTGACACATTTTCAAAAGATCTGTTAGCTATCTTTATACCATGATTACTATCATCACTTAAAGTTTCTGTGTTTTTCTTATGGTATCAATGTTATTGCCCAGCAGATTTACATCATCTGCATAGACCAGCAGCTGATGTGTTCCATTTAATTTCAGTCCCATCTGGTTTCCCTGGACCTTTCTAATGACATATTCTGAAGCAAACCTCAAAAGCAATGGCGATAAAGCATCTCCTTGTTTTAGACCATTCTGGAAAGGAAAATTATCAGACAAATGTTTACCTATATGGACTTTACTACATGTTTGGTATAGACACATTTTAATCTGCCTAACTAGTTTCATGGGTACCCCAAACTCTATGAGAATACTGTACAAAACTTCCTTCCTAACTGAATCATGGGCTTTCTTGAAGTCTATGAATAGCTCATGTACTGTCACAGAGTACTCCCGTTTTTCTCCAGTATCTGACAAATGCAAAAAATCTGACCTGTAGGTGACCTTTTACAATAAAATCCACACTGATGATCTCCAATAATTTCGTCTATATATTGTAGCCATACCACTGACACCACCAGCTTTATTTGTAATCAAGATTTATTTTTATGGTAATTATGCATAGGATGTAATAAGGAACATTCAAGGGTGACTTAGCCCGATTCTTGGTTTCAAGAATAGGGTCTGTTTCACTCCCACAAAGACCAGGCAGGAAGCACCCCGCAGAGTGTTCCTGGAAATTCAGTTAGAAAGTTGACCAGCGGGATCCTTTGGTAAAGTTATACTTGACAGGTTTTGAACCCCTAAGTCAAAAGTGGGAAGGCCAGCAACCCACGATACTGGTATAATTTTTCAAGCCGCTGTCAAAAACGATGTTAGGACTTTAAGGTTCAAAGTCCCAAACTAAAGCTAGGTGATTGGAGCAGTGAGAATTGTGGCTAACTCCCTAAATTCGAATTGTTCCAATCTGCCGAAATTAGGGTAGTAACTTGAAGGCAGAGTTGAACTGTGAAGATTTCTCGCTTCAAAGCAGAGTCAAGTTGCTAAAACAGTGTCTGAACAACTCTCAAACTGTAAAGCTGAAAAAATGGCATCACTGGCAGCTTGGTTTGAAAGTCAAAGTTAAAAACATAATTATATTTAAGTGTGTTACTGGAACAATCTCTGAATAACTCTGCAAAATTAATTAGACGCAAAAATTAGTGTGAATCTTAATTTGGCTTAAAAGTTTAAGTGAAAGTGTAATCACTTCTACGTGTTGTGCTAAAAAGCAGTTGCTAAATAACCAGCCATGGATCCGGTCGCCAACGTTTGAGTGATTTCAAGGTGTTTTAAGGGATTAAGGACAAGTGCTGTTACCTGAATATCAAAAAGTGCTCATTAAACAGTGTGTGGTAGTGCCTAGCTACAAACACTCTTATCTTTCCCGCTAACGCGAGGCCCGTATTCACCCTGAGACAGAATCTCATCGCTCTAGTGCGAATGCAGTAACTACCACCTGTAGTTTCCGGTTCATCCTCCCTTTTTCCTAAAAAATAAGCCTTTATAGTAAGCTTACTGGTGCCCAGGATTCATGTAACCCATATCCCGCAAACATCAAATATCCACAACACCAACAAAAAGGGAAGCAGAACTGGACAAGAAGGACGCAGCAGCAACCAGCAAACTCAGAGTACCAACAGGTGAGAGGGAACGGCTAGAGGAGCAGCTGCAACCCGCACCAAAGGGGCCAAGAGGATGGTAAGAGAGGAGATGGCACCAACGTAAGGGTTGGACAGTCACAATATGGACTTAACCCTGAGAAAAGGACACTGGATATGACTTTGTATGAAGTTGATAAGAGTGATATCTCACAATAATTACTACAACCTTCACCCTTCTTGTAAACTGGTACAACACTAGACTCCTTCCACTGATCAGTCAATTCTTCTTTAATCCAAATAGAATTAACAAGTTTATGGATCTCAGACCATAATGTTTCAATTCCTGCTTGAAATCAGTTCTGCTGGAATTTGATCTCTACCTGGCGATTTACACTTTTCGAACTTTGCAATAGCAATTTCAACCTCAAAAGGACTCAAAGGGTACTACTAATGGCTCAGCTGTATATATTTCTACCTGCCTAACATCACTGACATTTTATGTACATTCGACAACTGAGAGAACTAAGTTAATTCTGGGTTGGTAACCCCTCATAAAGTCATTTCTTCCTCTATGCAGGTTTCTACTGTTCTTGTTCATACCGTTCATTGCAAGCTCATTGATTTTGTCTTTCAGTCTACAAAATGTATTACTAAAACATCTTCTAACTACCCAATTCCACAGATCATATTCATTATCAAGTTTAAAAGAGCCCACCACTGTTCCTCATCCTGCGTTAGACAAATTACATCAAATTTGAGGACCATACTAATATTATCACCCCATCAGTGCCTAGGTCTCCTATATAGTCTCTTCTCTTTACTAACTTTTCACCTTGTGTGAGATACACATTAGAACAGACACACACAATATTCTTTGACCTAACAAACCTGACTTCTAACCATGCTTGGCCTATTGTGATTTCACTGTCTTCACAAAACACAGGATTTTACGAAAGGTAGGGCCACTATCAGGATTTCACTGAAGTATCAACTTTAATGTCAGTACCACTTTGGCAGGCGGGTCTGTTGAAGTATCTGATCACCGTATAACAACCTCCATGACACCTTGTAAGCATGAAAGCTTCATAAAAAATACAATATATTTTGGTAACAACACTACCTAGCAAGAATACACTTGGCTTCTCAAAATGAACTGTAATATTCTCAACAAACCAAACACTGAGGTGAAATGGTCAGCACTCCTTCATATTCAAGAGATCCTGGGTTCCGCAACTGAGCGTCTTTGTGGTTTTCCTCAAGCCTTCCAGACAACTGTATAGAAAGCATCTCAAATACACAACTGCTTCCATTCACACCAATGCCAATTCATGATTCACTATAAATCCCGTGACTGAACACTGCATCTAAGCTACTGACAGTATCATAACATAAATTATAAATAAATTGTAAATAAAAATAATCTAAACAAACCTTCTGGATGATATCTTTGAGAATGGTCATAACAAAGTCACTGATGACATCGCGTTCGTGTATTTCATCCAAGACAATATGAGACACTTCTCTAAGAACTGGGTCAGATTGCATCCATTGAAGCATTACACCAGTGGTGCAAAACAATATAGAGCCCTTCTTGCGTGGCATCCGCCTATAAACAGATATCAAATGGTATAAATTCCTGCTATGTTGTTGTAAATATGATCCAATCAAGGGCTTATGTAGTGACAATTTTCAACATTCCAATATCTACTACAAAACACGGTGTTCTTAGTTGAATTAATATGTCTGGCACACACACAAAGTCTAGATGACTGTAGGAGAATACAGGGAAGTAGACTTGTGGGGGTAGGCACAAAAGCTTTGAGATGTAGAAGGAGCAGATCCATGGAACTCCTTCCTGTAGCCTCTGTATAACCATACATACTGGCTGATTGCAATGAAACAACAGGTCTTAGTGTGACATTAGAAAGGAATCAATTCATTATCAAAGCCCCATATAGCCAGAAACTGAAACCCATGAAAGATACAGCGTAGTACCAAATATCCATGAGGTACCAGAAAACATTTGCAAAAACAGGAATGAAATTGAATAAGAACAGAATTCATATCACAAACAACATTCTGAGGCGAATTAAAAAAGAAGAGGCCAATAATTGACATTTAGGAATCAAAAAACTGCATATAAAGCACATCTACTGAATGCAAAATGGAATATACAGGGTAAAAAATTACAAATGTGACACCAAAAACAGCAGAACACTCCTGGAATGAGGGTAACCGAGTTTTGTTAAAAAAAAAAAAAAACTTTATTAATCCATATAATTTTAATGTCACTACTAGATACAACATATGTTTATTTCTCTACATAGTCCCCATTGTGATTCAGACTTTTAACAAACTTGATGATCCCCTCATCATTAAAGTCGGATGCCAGTCCATTTTACAAGTCTGTAACTGTTTCTTTCACGTCTTCATCAGTTGCCATCCATTTTCCATTTTTTGTATCAGAGATGAACTCTTGACAATCTCATAGAGGAAAGATTGCGAAATACGTAGGTTGTACCAAACGTCATGAGCAACATTTTTTTGCATGCAACCTGGAAACAGCAGAAAAAAGAGAGTACGGTGGTAGGTGGAACCAGCTGTTGTGTTAACCTTGAGTGTCTTGTGACGTCAATAGCTTGCATCACGTGACCAGTATCACTCCTAACAAAATGGCCGACAATGATATGTCGTTTCGCCAGTGTGCTGTCACTGAATTTCTTGTGAAAGAGGAAATCCCTGCTGCAGAAATTCACCAGAGACTTCAGCGTGCTTATGGAAGTGTGTGCATGGGTGTGAGCAGTGTTCGAAGATGGGTGAAACATTTTAAAGATGGGAACACCAGCATTGAAGATGAGCCTCGGAGTGGTCGTCCTTGAACAGCCTCAACTAAACGAAACAAGGAAAGAGTGGGTGAGATCATTCAAGATGACAGACATGTGACTGTGGACACAATAGCCCGAAAACTTGGAATAGGGCACAGTGCAGTACAGGAGATGATTGAAAGCTTGGGCTATAGGAAAGTTTGTGCTCATTGGGTCCCATGGTTATTGACCGAAGGCCACAAAGGTCAGTGAAAAGCCATCACTTCAGAACTGCTGCAGAGATATCGACAGGAAGGTGATGATTTTTTGTTCCGTCTTGTGACAGGCGACGAAAGCTGGTTTCACCATTTTGAGCCTGAAACAAAATGGCAGAGTATGGAATGGCACCATCTGCATTCTCCATCAAAAAAGAAGGCAAACACAGTGCCATCTGCTGCGAAGGTGATGGGCACAGTCTTCTGGGATGCAGAGGGGTTTCTTCTGGCTGAATTCCTGGAACATGGGCAAACCATCAATGCTGTTCGTTATGTCCAGACGTTGCACAAGCTCCGTTGTGCACTGCGTGATAAATGTCCGGGACGAAACATCATCCTGCAAGACAACGCTCACCCCCACGCAGCTCACCTCACATTGGAAGCAACTGCAAAGATGGGGTGGGAAGTTCTTCCATAGCCCTCCTATAGCCCTGATCTTGCACCCTCCGACTACCATCTTTTCGGACTTGTGAAGGATCAGCTGCATGGACGTTTTGAGACAAGGGAGACAATTCAGAAAGCAGTGCGTCAGTGTCTTCGGATGGCTGGAATGGAATTATACAGAAGGGGAATTTTAAAACTCCCAGAACACTGGGAGAAATGTGTACAAAGAAGTGGCGATTATGTGGAAAAATAAAGAAAGGTCTGTAGATTGAGGTGGTGTATTTGGTTTGTCAATAATAAAGCACGTTACTTTACAAAAAATTGTTGCTCATGACTTTCAGTATAACCCTCGTATATGGGAAAACTTCATGAAGCTCATCAATAGTGAATAGCCTGTTTTCATGAATGTAATCATCAACCCCGTCATTCAAATCCTTGGTGATGATAGATGGGAGTCCATATCATGCTTCACTGTGCACGTGTCTTTTCCCCCCCCCCCACTAAACAAACGACACCATTTACACACATCACCCTTGTCATGACACCTTCCCCATACACATCAACAAGTTGGCGATGGATTTTGGGAGGGTGAATGTTTTTCTTGTTCAAAAATTGAATCACCAAACGCACCTCACAATCAGTGGGAGTAGTGATCGACGTGGTTCTTTATAAAGCACTGTAGCACAGCAACCAATTCACTCAATGGCTCAGTAAACACTGGAGACATGGCAGAGGGTCCGACAACAGCTCCTCACTTTCAAAAACCTCTGGTCGATGACCTGTGTGGGCAGGGTAGGCAAATGGTTCTTACTTTAAAAATGACTTATGTACTTACTTTTCTAGTCTAATTTGGTAGCCGACACTCTCTTCTCCACAAACTTCATCCCTCTCCTCAGCTACTCGAGATGCTACCGATGTGGCACTAATTCTGCGAGGTTGAGTGCATATAATACGGCACACAGATCCTTTATCCTTCATGATATAACTGTCAAGAATAAACTGTGCTACCTGGGTAGTTTTGCCACATCCTGAAACAGAAGTGTTCAATGGTTTGTGGCAATGGCTGAGTCATTAGATTGCAATTATGCTGGACAATATCCGTTCTCTCAAATATATACTACATACAAATATGTAACTTCCTTTTTTCATTTTCATCTGTTCTATTTCCTACCATGTACCTAATAGGAAACACCCAATGATATTATGAAATTTATCCTCTATTCTTGACAACATGAGTAGCTGCAGGCATTAAAGCAATGGGCAACTGTTACAATAGAATTTTTAAATGCAAATTTAATCTCAGTTTCCAACATTTTTTAAGTACATCAACATACAAGGTGTGGCAATATAATTCTCACAATTCTTGCAGTATGCTGCTGGGGTGCTGAGTCGGGCTAACTCATGTACCCAAGTATGTCTGGCCATGTTCCACCTTGTGACTACATGAGCCACAGATCAAATGAGTCATTCATTTCCAAGCAGCAGATGAAGCAGTACGTGTTCGCGGTATACTGTTGACAGAAAAATGAGTGACAAGAATCTGGAGCAGTGGATAAACATCAAGTTGTGTGTGAAGATTGGTAAAAAGTGTTAGTGAAACATTAGCCCTATTAACAGTGGCTTTTGGCGAATACGCTATGAAGAAATCAAGTGTTCTTGAACGGCATAGGCAATTCAAGGAAGGGCGAGAAGATGTGCAAGATGAACCCAAAAGTGGGTAGTCAAAAATGCAAAGGACAAATGCAAATGTGGACAGAGGATGAACCTTGATGCGCTCTGATCGAAGATTAAGTATGAGACTAATAGCAGGAAAATTGAATACAAATAGCAAAACATAGTAATAGATTATTACAGAGGATTTGGGAATGAGAAAAATTTCTGCAAAGATGGAGCCTGGAATCTTGACAGATGACCAGAAATGTCGGCTTCACATTTCACCTGATCTTTTATACAACGCGGAGATATCTGATAGGGCCATTACCGGTGATGAAACGTGTGGTGTTTTCAATACAACCCGGAAACAAAACACCTGTGGAAAACGCAAAATTCACCTCTGAAAAAAGCACACATGTTTAACTTGCAGTTCAAGACCATGCTCGTGTGTTTCTTTGATCACAAGGGGATAGGTCACTATGAATTCATTGCACAAGGAAAAATGGTGAATTAACAGTGTTATTTGGAAGTGCTGACAATATTATGGGAATCTGGACAAAAAGACCCAAACTCTGTCCTGACAAGTGGATCCTCCACCATGACAATGCCCCTGCACATGATGTGTTAAGAGTTCGCGAGTTCATAGCTAAGAAAAAAACTCTGTGGCCTGACGTCTGCAAGCAAACTATACTGACCGAGTGATGGCTGCCTGCAGGTGAAGTTAGTGCCAACTTTAGCAGATAGAGGGTGTCGCGTGGTCAGTGCAACAAATCCCCATGGTAATTAATCTCGGTTTTCTAGACTGGAGCCAATATTTCCTTGAAACAGCTCCTCAATTATCCTCACAAGGCTGAGTGGACCCCGTTCCAGACCCATTACTTCTCAGAAAATCTGATAGTGCCAGGAATTGAATCTGAGACCTCTGGATCTGTAGCCAGAAACTTTGATCACTAGACCACAGAGATGGTCGTCATGGCTAAGAAATACATTACAAAAATGGACCACCCACCTTATCCACCTGACTTAGTGCCCTGCGATTTTTGCCTCTTTCCAAAATTAAAGATGCCCTGAAGGGACAAAGATTTGCTGACATTCCTGACATCCACTGCAACGTGACAACATCAATGTGAACTATTCCGGAAAATGATTTTCAAGACTGTTTCTAGCAGTGCCACCACCGTCTCATGAAGTGCATAGCTTCACAAGGAGATTATTTCGAAGATGAGAGCAGGTAAGCAAATTTTGTTTTCACAGGGCCATTCCAGGAATTAAATTGTTGCACCTTGTACTCTTTCTGAATACTGTTTCTTCTTTACAGTTTTGGCTGCTATATACACATATGTGATACGTACATGGAAAGTAGCCATATCCTGACTGAGGAACGGGAACTTCTGCTAGTACCTGTTACATATAATCCTTTGAGAGCTGGCTGCACTCTCATTATCATGTGATTAGTTACCATTACAACAAAAGATGACCTACTGTTTCTACTTTTAACCCTAAAGGCAGGAGTTGAGCTCAAACTTAGAACCATAACCAACCAATTCCACAGAGCAGATTCATTTTTGAGAAAGAGACAGTCACTAAGATGGTCGAAAAATTTCCTACCATTAACAGAAGCCACAGATTCATTGCCATGTTTCCAAGAGCCTGACACCTGACCATATTCTGAACCAGGTGAATCCAGTCCACACCCTCTTCTTAAAGACGGATTTCTGACAAACATTTTGCATGCGTTTCTCATCTCCTTCAATCATGCTGCATGCTTCATCCACCTTACTGTCCTTGATTTAATCACAACCTTAATAATACTGTAACGTGTTTAGCCACTGAAGATGCAGTTTGGATTGTTTATTGGTTCATTTAACAACCTACAAGTCTTGGCTACAATTAATTATAACACTGTTATGGGTTTCCACAATTTACAACCCTACACAATAATCTGTCCACTCTGTCCTCAGTAGTCTACACGTATTCAAAGTACGGTACGGGAGCTATTCCAATGTCACCGTATTACACACTCCCAATTACTTCTCTGGTGAGCCAAGCATCTGCTTCTCACGCTGTCACTACTAATCACACGTTCTGGTATTCTTCTTTCCGCTACAACTGAACTTAGCGACTGTTCCAATTCAACTGTCTCCGGTGATGGCTACATTTCAACTGTCTTCGGCAACTGCTGATCACACTCACTTCTAACTGCTCACTGCTGACTGACTGCTGACTCCCTGGCTAACTCATAACTAATTGACTCACTGCTGGCTAACTCATAACTCACTCTGAATAGTGTTCGCTGCTCCTTATTTAGCCCCGTTACGGACAACACAGAAAACAGTTACGTAATAGGCACCACTGTTGCATAATGTCACGTTTACTGACTGTCTAGGAACAGTCACTGCACAGACTCCCCGCTGTGTTTACACAGGTGTTGCTGGGCAGCGCTGCCGGGAGTTATTTACGGCTATGTAGCAACTGCGGCGTCCCGTGTTACGTCACTGCGGGGAAAGGGGTGTCTACCAAGTGTTGCGCACTGATGGACGGAGTGGGGATATGTGACGTCACTCACGAGATCACAGAGTTCATGCGACCCCCACCTCCCGCTACGCCATCCACGTCACACTATGTTAAAAGTACAACATATGAAGCTCCTCATCTGCAATTTTCTCTCAAATCTACATTCTCTCCTTGAGGAGGGATACCAAGTTCCACACCCATACAAAACATGTAATACCACATAAATATTAAAATTGTATGATAACCAGTAGACTAACCTGGTGGTAGTTTCCCATTGTGGCACCCCAGGTTCAATCCCAGGTCAGGTCTTGGTTTCCCCTGCTAATTCCCATTCAACCAGCTGCTCCACATTATCATCCTACCTCTGAGGCTATGCAATCTCAATACTAACAGGGTCACGAAATAACCAACTTAAAACAAATCAAATTAAAGAATATAATTTGAAGAATTCAAGCCCTTCCATTTACAGTTAAGCTTTCCTGATGCCTTACATTACAAAGAAATAAACTGTAATTACATTTCTCAGTGAATGACTGACTAAAATAATTTTTACCTGTTTCTCCACTGATGACAGTGACCTGATTCTGTTCCACAAGATCTAAAATCTGATCTTTCATCCCAAATGATGGCAACTTTTGCCTGAATTCCATCATCTTCTTGTAGCGTTTGCTGTTTTGTTTGTCAATAAGTCTCATTTTGAAAAGTTCATCCAATTCTTTGTCCTGTACCAATGACGTTCCCACTAACAATGAACGTCCTAGATTTGCTTCAATGTTTCCTGTTATATTCTGCAAAAACTTGCGTTTGAATGAACTCTCGCTTATGTGACTGTATCTATCTGCAGCAGAACTTCCATGGTTGTCAGTACTGCTTGGTCCAGGTTTTACATCACTTTCATTATACACTCTTCTTGTACCACGTGTGCTCTCTGCTGAAATTTCTCCAGACTTATCACCTACTTCCAGCTTTACTTTACGTTTCACATCCACAGAAAAGTCCTGAGCACTAGAACACTCTCCAACTTCACTTCCCAGTTCACATTTTACTTTTGGTTTATCATGTAGTGAAAAGTAACGAGTACCAGAGAATGCAAAATCGTCTGGTTCAGAATTTAATTCACATTTCACGTCACGGTGGAGGTCTGATGTACCAATAGAGCTCAATAACTCTCTGATTTGTTGCTCTCTTCTCGGATCTAGACTGACTCCAATGCGCTGTAACTAGCAATACACAGTAAATTTAAAAAACTATACTGTTCAAATTATAATGCTATCATTAAAAAAATAATCAATCAGCACACACAGTGAAAATGTGTTCATGTACATAAAAAGCGTGACTCCATTAGAAAGTCAAACACTAAATAGATCAGTCCAGCATTACTATGCAATAAGTGCTGCATTATAAACACAGTAAAATATATATTAGAGAAATTCAAATATGCAACATCTAGAAAAAAATAAAATGGCCACTTAAGATCTTACAGGAATGACAGTTTTCAATTCTAAAACTAGGCAGAATTTTAAATGTTAAAAAAAAAAAAAAATTGAAATAAAAATTATGATTACATCACATATGAGAAAAACTCTTGAATTAGCATTTAGTTCATGTCAGGTAGATCCCTGTCACCATGGCATGGTGCGTCCTCAGGTTTCGGATGGAGGGAAGCTGCCTACATACTGAACAAGCAGTTGCAGACAGCCGATAAGGGGTAGTCCTCCAGCTTGGGGGTTGGGTGTGGGGCTAACAACTCCTCACCGTAAAAAGTAAGCTTGTTACAAAAATGTTAAAGAAGCCTCAGACCTGGGCAGATTCTGTGGATAAATGACATAAGCGAAGGACAACGGATATGAGATTTGGTATTTCGAATGTTAGATTTATGTATAGGGCAGGTTCGTTCACTCAGGGCAGTGGTGGAAGAAATATCAAAATATAAGTTACGAGTAAATTGAAAAAATCCCCCTCATCAGGACCTGAAACATTTGTCAATTGTACTGGAAGAAAGTTTTGGTAAAATAAACAAATATTTTTGTCGACTGAAACAGTAAAGACTGAACGCACATCGATCAAGGAATGCTTCACAATGCCACCACAAAGAAAACAGCTGCAGTCACATGATGATCCCTTAAACAAATTTATAATTTCTAGTATTTCAAGCAGTGCATGAAAACTGTTCAGACCATGTTTGGCATAAGGCAAATTCTGCTGTGAAAATGGTTGGAACAGGGTTTGGCAGTGAATGTGCTAACTTAATGAAGTAAAGAAATGTTCATACATACTGCTTTCAGTTCTGATCAATGGTCATGCCAACTAATACGAGCAGCAATGTTACTGTAATTCAAATATACACAAGACCCAGGATGCTGCAATATAGGACTAGGATTAATTACAGACAACATGTACTCACACTTGCTTGCTTCTTGCTTCTCATCTTATCTCGATAATATAACCCTGAAAAAAAGAAAAGAAACTTACAAATCTGGTCAACCTTGTGGCAGAAACACTACATGAAAACAAATTGCACCTGAGCTTAATTTCATACATACATTGCATCTTTATGCAAGTAATCTGAAACAACATTTAATTCCCAAATACACGCTCTGCAAGCAGAAAAATTATTATATAATAGGAAGCGGATTACACTAATAATAATGGAAAATATACCTACAACATTCAAAGTCTTTGAAATATAAATAAGTTGTATCCCTAACAGTGTCTCCAATTTTCAACTTCATGTATAACCTACTTTTTTCTTACAGAGAAATGGGAAGTTTAAGAGCTCACCATGCTGTTTGTGTACGTCTGTCTGACCCATCTCATTTCAAAACTTGAATCAGTTGACCATTTTAATAAAACCTGCTATAAGCATTATAACAATGGAGGCCATCCTGACATATCTCTTAATTTCTTACAGACAGTAACAGTAACAACAAGACTTGTGATGTGGGATTGCATTAGCACCATTTACTTCAAGGTTTCAAAGTGATGAATGGACAGATAGTTTGGTAAAATATAAGACTTAGGTGAAGGCAATATTTCTGAAGAGAGTAAAATAACAATATGGTGGCTGTGCAAAAATGTGTTTTAGTTTTCAGTCTGATGGCAGTAAGTACTGAACCAATGCATCTAGGTATGTCAGATTTCATGTAATTAGATGATAAACATATTGTAACGTGTTTCGTTACTGAAGACGCCGTAGAGATGGTTAATTGGTTTATTTAACAATCTACAAATAACGGCTACAATTAATTATCACACTATTACGGGTTTCCACACTTTACAAACCCTACAACAAAGTCTCTTAACACGATCTTCACTTGTCTTCACGTACTAATAACGCGGGAGCTATACAAGTCTCCCTGAATTACACACTCCAAATATAACTGTACTACAGCACTCACTAAGTATCGAAAGCACACAATAAGTCTTCCGCTCGCTGACTTCTTAGTTGTCGCACACGCGTCTGTAACTCGTAACTTGCGAACTCAGAACTCGTTGGTAATGCACTGACTGGCTGACTGTCACGGTACAACTAACTAGTTGCTGGCTAACTTGGAACTAACCCGGAGGTAGCTCGAGGACTCACTCGGAGGTAGCTCCAGGACTAACTGACTGTGAATAGCCTTCGCTGCTCCTTATGTAGCCTTGATCGGACAATTGTCGTCTGGTGCCTTGTTGCTAGCCACGCTGTCCGGAGTTGTTGACTGCTGCCTAGCAACCGCGATATCCCTCGGTGACGTCACCGCTACGTTACCGTGCGGAGGAGGGGGAGGGGAGCGCTGACTCACCCGCCGCGTCACTGCTGGTGGGGGGTTCTCCTTTGCGCAACATGTCACACTAGTTGTCACGTATTGGGCGTATAACGCGACATATAACTTCACGCCGTATTTGGTATANCATACCCTACCGGTACTGGTGCGTGCTATCAGCCCCGTTCAGCCAACAAGGTTGACCCTCAGTACCCGATAATTCTCCCATCTACCAGAGGCATTGGAAACTACTTGGGCGGGAAACTTTTTGCCTAATTTTGCTCAGAGGTCTCCTAGAGACATGAGGATCTTTTACGTGCCATAAATCTACGACACGGGACACATGGCTTAAAGCCCTCCCGGAGGACTTGTTCCCTGAATTTTTCCGCCCTTAAAAATTCCACGACCTCCACCAGGTTTGAACCCGCGTACCTTGAGTCATGAGGTGGGAACGTTACCCCTAGACTACGGAGGCCGCTCACTGGGCAAAGTTAGTCTCGGGGTCTGGATCAGTATGACAACCCAGGACTGGCAGGTAAGCTCCCATAAAGCCAATGGTGCCTTATGACTGGAGCCTCCCACGTGGCGCCATTAGGATTCCCAGGCATTACTGCAGTTTGCCCAGAATGAATGCAGGGAACACTCATATGGGGATAGCTTCAAGTACTTTAGTTGTCTCCCTAGAATGCCTTCAAGGTGCTGCAAGTCTTTGGGCTCAACACACTAAAAACGGTTTAACCAACCAATGTGGAGTGGTAGGAATGTGGGGTGGCTTGCCACCTCCAGGGGTGATCTTTCATGCAGCTTATTCTGGCTGTAACCACATTCCCACTGGTCATCTGGGATACCTGCCTTTTCCCCCAAATGTGCACTTTAAAGATAGCGATCTTTATGGAAACATATCCTGAATATAAGCTAACAGAAGACAGACAAAATATCATTCTGGAAGAACTGGTAAGGGCTTTTGCATGGGACTCCAACAGGGGACATACAGGCGAAATGTGCACTTAATATATATACACGGTGTGTCCAGGATCCGTTAGGACTCATTTTTTTAAATGTTGCCTGCAATGCCATCCGTTGATGAGTTGTGGTGTTAAGATTCTAGCCCCGTTACGTGTGGCTGTCTATAATTTCAGGCTGTCTATAATTTCAAAGCGAAAGCATCGCTGCATCATGTGTTCTGACCTTGAATGTAACAGTATTGTTCTCACACTCATCAGAAAATGGCAGTTGAACAGAGAGTCAACATCAAATTTTGCTTTAAGTTAGGCAAAACAGCCCAAGAAGCGTACAAAATGATGAAAAGTGTGTAGGGTAGTGACTGTTTGAGTCACTCAAACATTTTTTGATTGTATGATGTATTTCATGACGGCAACGAGGACACTGAAGACGCTCCACATGCATCAAAGCCGAGAACAAGTTGCACTGAAGAAAATGTGAAAAAAGTGAAAGAAATCCTTGCATCACACAGATGTGTTTCTGCAAAACTCACAAAGGGGCACAGTGCAATGTGGTTGAGCCCAAAGATGCCGAAACCAAAGAAAGCGCGTATGCAAAAGAGTCAAGTAAAGACATTGCTAACCATTTTCTTCGATTCCAAAGGAATCATTCACAAGTAATTTCTGCCAGAAGGTCAAACAGTGAATTCTGATTATTATCTCGGAGTCCTCAATCATTTGTGGGCAAGAATTCTTCGAATTTGATCTCAATATTGAGAGCAAGGTTCCTGGTCGCTCTCCCCTCTCCCTAATGCTGCTATGTTTCCCCCTTCCAGCATATATTCCTAATCCCTCTCTAATCCTGTATCTATTATGTCCACATGAATACTGGCAGTGGTAGCTATATAACCTTTGCTATTAGAAATTTCAGTGTCTGAGAACGAAGTAAACAATACAATAGGGAAGATCTGCAGCTGGATAGGAGAGGGATGCTGCTGGAACAGGACATAACTTTGACTGAAGTGAACACTGATAAACAAATGCTCAGCGTCTCTTGCATACAAAGAAATCATGAGCACTTACTGACAGAGGGAGATGACATTGTTCTACTGTGGAGGAAGTTCCTGAGAAAAATAAAAGATTACAAGAACTGAGGAAGGACAATCTATTACTTGGATTAAATCTGGCTGAGTGTTGCACACTGTCAAAAAGAGCCTACTAACATAACAATTAAGTGATTAAGTTGGCAAAGAAATCCCATCTAAGTGGAAGAATCTGTGGAACGTCTGATCGTTAATGTTGACAGTGAGGTGAACATGAAGGCACTGAACAAGACATATGTCTGTATCACAGCCCAGTGTTTCTTAACCACCAGGCCCATGCATCAATTATATCAGGCCATCTTATAAGAAAAGAATTTACCAGGCCACAGTGTGACAAAGGCTGAGAACCACTGTCATAACCTATTTGTTCGTGGATGTATCATTACTTATTAGATGTTTTCAGAACAAGTAATATACAGAGTCACCACTATACAAAGCACAGGAGGAAGGGTGGAAGTACTGTTTACCTTGCCTCTGAAACATCATGGAATCAGGTACAGCGACAAGTACTTCAGGCAGGCTGATAGAGACTAAAGGGGACTGGAGAAAGCAGAACAGCAGACAGGTAGGAAACCTCTAGCATCGTCATCCCTAGCATCCATGGGACTTCTCTCCATGGCTTCAGAGTAGTTAAATATTTTCTAACACTGGGTCAACAGACATCAGAAAAATCTATACAGAGCCCTTGTATTTACCTTTATATTTCCCATATTTTATTCTATCAGATGAAGGAAGAGCATGAAGCTGGTAATCAACTAAGGAATGTAACTGTGTGACTGAGTGCAATGTGATTCAGAATTACCCCAGATTTCAAGTGCCAGCTGCCATATTTTATTCACCTTGCTTCTTGACATACCTATCTCTCTTCCTTTAAGTCCAGGTGGCCTTCCTCTTCCTTTTCCTCGTCCTCCTCTCTTATCTCCTCTGTCATAACTCTCTGCACCCATACCATCTTCAGAGTCTCTGTCTACAAAAAGAATCCATTTAAGAATTACTGACAAACAGGTAAACCCTTCAAAAGTGACAGCTTGATCATACAAGGCATAATTTACATAAAATAATTTTAATATAACTCCTTGAGGCATAATTTCATCTAAATAATACTTGAAAAAAATCAGTTCCTACCTCATAGAAAACAAAGAATGTCCCCATTACATAGAACTAGTTAATGCTGTTTACAAAAATAATTACTGTTTACCATAAGGATCACAAGACATAAATAGACTCTGCGGGAAAAATGCAGTTTTTTAATGCTACAGCAGGTAGTGCCACTATGCTGTAAAGGGCTAAAGCCAAGAGCTTTAAATTTTGGACTCCAATCGAAAAATAAAGCACCAAGAAGACAGCAAAATCACAGACAACTTAGCTAGACCCAGTCACTTGCTAAGCAGCCTGCTATGAAAACAGGACCCAATAAATCACAGGCACCAAGCTACCACGATGCCTAAATGTTTATTATGGTGCCTACTAAGTTGCAAAATTATTCTACATTCGTATATGAAAACTGTCAATTTTCCAGCTTGTGGTTCACACTCAGCTATGCAGATCACAGTGACAGGCAAAGCTAACCACTGTAACAGGCCATGGAGGCTCACTGGATTGTGAGATGTCGAGCCACCAACATTTTCTAGACAATTAGCTCACAGATGGCAGTGACGTCACACTTACATGCTGGCTGCCCTTTTTAGTCCCCAGGAAGATTCCTGGTACTCAGTTCTGTCACAGTCTGAGTCAAACCCAGGGCCATTGTGTGCGGCTGGAAGGATTAGGTAAATTGAAAAATCCAATGACCTCATCGGAATTTTACAATGATAGTAAAACTAAAAATATTTCTATACAAATTCTTCCCGAAATCACAAGAGCATAGTGTTTTAACTGGCATAAGCAGTAATTTGAAATCAATCCCAGTCCGTCTCCATGAGTGTGAATTACTGTGCTCCAGTCATATGCTGAATGATACTTCATACACTAACTTGAGTCTTATGAAAAAAATTAAGAAAGCCTAATAAACTTCGCCATATACTGCACTGTTACAACACTGGTGTGCAGTAAATATTAAACTATGATTTTTTAAACCATGTAAAATTTATGCAAAAATATGTACATTTACAATTTATTTAACCACTGAATAAAAATAATATTAAGAATGTAGTCTTCTGGAATGTGGTGCCATGTAATTTTGTAGATGAACACTGACATTTCTTAGGAACGTGTTACCCCCAACTTTACAGCAGTTTACAATATTATATTTAAGCATCCTGTTGCAATCTATATGATATATGACATAAACACTGTCCCAAATGCAACAATTTATTGTAGTTCTTTTGTCTTGCCCTCCTCTACACTACATGTTTTGGCCACAAACGGCCATCATCAGGTGTATACTCTTACATAGCTGTTACACTGCACTTAGTTTAAAATTTAAAACCACAAGTCTTCCCAATTGTTCTTTTCTTCGTTACTAACAGGTTTCGATGTATCAGAATCTACTTCGCTGATATCTGTCTGATTTGTGCATTATCTTTGTTACCTACACTTGTCAATTTTGATTATTATGAACTGGCACTTTTAAAATCTTCAGTTCTAAAGATAAGCAGCGGCACGCACACAAGGAGCCTACACAGAGTAAGAGTGCTGAAAACAAGAAGTAGCCGCTGCAGCACTACAAACATAGGGTGAGTTAACTCTGAGAATTTTAATTTTTAAAAGAATTTTTAAATTAGAACTGAAGATTTTAAAAGTGCCAGTTCACAATAATCAAAATTGACGAGTGTAGGTAACAAAGATAATGCACAAATCAGACATATATCAGCGAAGTAGATTCTAATAAATCGAAACCTGTTAGTAACAATGAACAAAACAATTGGGAAGACTCATGGTTTCAAATTTTAAACAAAATGCAGTGTAACAGCTATGTAAGTGTATACACCTGATGATGGCCGTTTGCGGCCGAAACACGTAGTGTAGAAGAGGGCAAGACAAAAGAGCTACAATAAATTGTTGCACTTGGGACAGTGTTTATGTCATATATTTTACAGCAGTTCTTGACAATGGAACCAGAGAGAGCAGGTTCATCCAAAATGTTGGTAGCCATCTACCAGGCTACACCTTCTGCCAAAGGAAATACAGGCATCAAGGACCTCTGAAATGTTTGCAGCAATCTACAACTACACAGTGTCACTTTAAAAAGACTGCATTCTTAATACTCACTTCGTATTTCAGAAAAAATTAAATTTGTTATTCCATTGTCTCTATTTCCATCATGGCCTCTAATTTTTTGAGGTGGAGCCTACATCTACTGAAAATCTGGTGGCTCTATTATAAGTTCTGCTTACATGGGACACAGGAAAAACAAATAACTACAGAGATCATATACAAGTGTATAACTCAACAATAGCATTTGCATTACTGGATATGGAGACTAAATCACCACCAGCAAATGACCCATACTGTTTCTGGAAACGGCCAGATTTACCCTTTGGTTTAATGGCTACATCAAAACAAGGCAAATATGACAGGATATGGACAACTTTATATATCCAATTCTGCTGAAGCAACAACAAAACCGAGCCAAGGGTGTATGGCCGAAGTAATGCAACAACTCCATTAGATGCTGCAACATGTTAACCCATTTGCTGTCATATAAAAGAATGCACTAAATGCAATGAAATTTATGAATAAATAAACAAAATACATTAATAAATAGCCTATCAGATATGCTAGAACAGCATATGTTATACCAAGCACAGCTAGTATCAAGGTAGCATAGTCAGTTGAAGCACTATGCTACAAGCCGGAAGGTTGTGGGATGAAATCCCAATGACGTCACTGGATTTTTTTCAATTTACCTAATCCTTCCAGCCACAATATGGCCCTGGGGTCAACTCAGCCACTAACAGATACAAGTACCAGGAATATTCTTGGAATATTGTTGGGGGTATAGGGTGGCTGGTGCGTAAGGCTGACAACCTTACCCCCATCTGAGCCAACTGTCTAGAAAATGTGGGAATCTAAACATCTCGAAACCCTATCGGCCTCCATGGTCTGTTACAATTTTCTACTGGAGTGACATCTAACATAAGGACGTGGGTCATGGGCGATATGCATGTCATGAAATCACAGTTTACAAATTTATGGACAAAACATGCATAAAATTATTATGACCACCAGCATCAACAATAAAAATTCTTTGAGTACTTCTAATAGTTTTCTAATTAATACATCATCATACATAACAAATATGCCATAACTACGCATACTGCTAATAAAAGTGGATATGCAAATTACAACAAAAACAGAATACTATAAATACTCAAATTTTGAATTCTCAAACGATTATGCTTACCAGTGCGTCCGTAATTATTCCCTTTCCTTCCTTCAGTCTTGTAGTTACGCTGACTGTGAAAACCATATCCATCACGCCTTCTCATTTTCAGTAGTATCTATTGGAATCAGAATTGAAACGTATTTATATTCTATTGTTACTTTATATACCAGGCCAAGCATGTATAACACACATACTAATAAAATAATACTGTTAACTCTAGTTACAAATTAGGAATTAATGGTATAAAGTAAAATAATTGTCACAGAGATATTAACTCCATACTTAAATTTAAATTAAAGTAAATTCTTCTATTATATAACTACTGATATTTTACGTTCAACCTGCAGACATTACACATTCGTACACACAACTTCGTGCACGAAACACTCATTTCGATTTTCCAATCCTGACGTTCCTGACATCCAAGGATGCCAACTTTACTCACTGATATCCAGAATTGAGTACAGTGTATGTTTTCTTCAGTATTGATGACAAATGATTTACTTTGACATGTCACAATAATTGTTCTTTCTTTTGCCCACAAGCATGTGGCCCCAAACGGTAAAAGAAAAATGGAACTGACGTGAGGTCTGTAATTCTCACGGAAGTGACTGAGGAGATTACAGTTTTCTGGAAAATGACACCGTGTAGTCTAGTATATATTCAACAAAGTTTTGAAGTAACTTGCTGCTTTCATCTCCAGCCTTCCATTTTATATCGTCTGTCCTGAAGATGGTAGCAGATGGTTGCAGGTTCCTCCGAGTCTTTGGTAAATATCCGTCAGACTACACGAAGCCATATCTACTCTTCTACCATTACAATGAAGGCAGCAGTCTCCCCTTCAACAAATAAATGTCTACGGTGTCACATTCGCGAAGACAGCCACCTTCACATTACACAAGCTAATTATACCACTGATGAGGGAAACTAAATAAGCACCAACAGTACCAGGGATTAGTAAGGATGTGGTACCACGAAGGGGGAAAGTGGAAGGGTTCAGCCATGAATCAGTTATTATTCAGCTAAGAATTTGATTTGATAAACAAGAGGGATAATTGCATTTCACATTTTGTCCCATGAACAGTTAGGTATGACAAGTGCTATAGTTTCGATGCAGTCTTTCTACCTTTAGGTCTGGAGCACGCCAAGGAAACTGGCAACCGCGACTTCCGAGAATAATCGCCGATTTCAAGAAGGCAACTGGTTTCCAGATTAGCAGGCGCACACTGAGGAAACTTACGTTCGATTAGTTGCTCACATCATCTCAAGTGAGTGTGATATGGTGGTCGTTGAGACGGCGTACCAGGCCGTGAAGGCCCATAGAGTTGTTAGACGTTGAGGGTCCCACATTATCTAGACAATCGGCTCAAAGATGACAGTAAGGTTGTCAGCCTTACGCGCTGGCCGCGCTTTACTCCCCGGAAAATTATTTAATTAATTCCTGGTACTAATTTCTGTTAGAGGCTGAGTAAACCCCAGGGCCTAGTGCGGCTGGAAGGATTAGGTCAACTGAAGAAAATCCAATGACCTCATCAGGACTTGAACCCGCGATCTGCCGGCTTCTAGCATAGCCCCTCGATGGTAATTATGGTACTAAAGTGTGGTATCTAAAATCTGATATCCAAGCTTCAAAAGTGAAGTGAAGATATAAGAATGGAATTCAGACATAAAGTTCTGGGAAGAACTAATCGCTTATTTCTTTTTATATGACAAGGACTACTTAGAGAATGATGCGTCCAGCTATTGGAGGCAATGTTTTCTCTGCGGTCTGCCCTGAAGTTATATAAACAGAACAATAACTGACTTTCAGGAATTAGAGTCAGCCTCCTTGTGTGAAGGCAGGTTAAAATACCTCCACCATAGCCTTGCCAGCTGTAGGAGGCGATGGAAAGTGGACCCAGTGCCTGGAGGTATAACTGGGCTACCCTGTTCATGTGGGATATAAATAAGGGGACCTGACCCTCCAGTATAAGCAACGTGCATATGAGTTTTATTTAATTCCTTACATTCATGCTGAAATGTTAACAAATGAGGGCTACAGAAAGAATACAGTAAATCAATGTATTACCAGGTTATATCAGCTTATATTTGTTACGTTGAGAAAACATACACACCCCATCTTTACACAAAGGCATGACCACAACGTCCTTTTCCAGTACACCTATGGGATGTCGATGCTCCAAAGGGACAACCACCGGGACTCGACACCAAGAAAGGCTGACCGTCAGTCACAACATGACTTTGACTTTGACTTGTTGGTCGCGATGTGACTTTGACTTGGCTTGATATGCCCTGGGAGTAAGAATTGTCTGGTTGACTGAAAGGAAAGGAGCTGTCTGTCCGATCGAAGGAGGTTGAGCTACCTGTTTGTGTGACCGAAGGAGTAGTCTGTTGGACTGTGGGAAGTTCCCACACTCCCACAGGGGCCACAAGCTGTGTGCCACTGACGTATTAGGAATTTGTATTCACGTACAAAAGGATGCCACAAAGAAGTTTCCATCTCCATCTGTAACTTCAGCTCCAAGTCAGGACTGTGAGTCCCAGATGCATTTTCGTCTTCATTGCCGTCATAATTGTATGAGTGCTCCTTAGGCAATTCGAGGAGTAGTTCCACGGGAGCCAGTTCCTTTCTGCATTTCAGATCTACCTTGAATGTTAAGTTATCGTAGAATGTACTGTTTAAGTCACGAAAGTCGTCGACATTGAAAATTACATCAATAAGTTCACTTAGGTCGATACCATGCATTTCGCCTTTAGTCATCATGCCAGTGTAATCATATTGGAATCTTGCGAAATCGAGCAACATATTTTGAAGCATTATGTGCTCTCTTACCGTCAATGGTTTCAGTGTAGCAACGCGACTACGCACATAAAACCGAAACGCTCCACGCGTTTTGTATTCGCCTTTTATATAACACCAACCCCCTTCGTCGATGTTCACAGTAATGTTTTTCTCGCAGTCCGAAATGCATTCAAGGAGGTCAATAACCTTGCTGCCAAAGAAGTATGGGCATTCTAACATATTTTGTGCGCAAATATCTTGTATTGATGTCGGATACATTTTTTTATAGAAGAGGTATATCCAGTGATTCACAAGATGATTGAATCTACGGAGATCCACTTTCATGTTTTCTCTTCCGATCGGCCTCAATCTAACGAGTCGCAGAATAGAACGGACCTCGTCGATTATTTCCCCTTTGAAATAGGAACTGGAATAACGAATGTTCTGGGGCGCTTCGCTTAGAAACAAGGGTCGGTAGCATACAGCCCTTAAGAGGCGCATTTTGTTGCAGATTACGTTGAGCAATTCGCGAGAGTCCATTTCGTCCACCTGCGGGGCAAGTTTACGTCCAACCCAGAGTATTTCTGTCTCGGTTGAGCCTGTCTCACTGTGCACATGGTTCCCAAGACGTGCATTTTCTTCCTGTACAAGAGCGGCCAGTTGACTTTCAGCATGGGTTTTAAGACAGCGGAATTCCCTATCGAGTATTCCGTCTCCAGCGTCTCGGAACCGTCGGCACACTTGACGCAATTTTGGAATCTCAGCGTAACTGAGCTTCAAAAGGATACACTCCAGGAGTTCATCGGGCAGGTGCGTTATCCCACAGTCAGTTTTCGTTACTTCTTCGTTTCTCGACGAACCGAGACTCATCTTCTTGATCAACTATGCGCTGTATGAAGAGTCGCTATCAGGAGGTCCCTTCGGTAATGTTTCCTCGCTCCGGTCTTGTGGAAAGACTGTTTCTGACAGCGAAACACTTCCTAGTGCGTAACTTGACGGTGAACTGTGTGCTGTATAGAAAACGCTTCAAACCGACACCTTGTACGGAGTTGGCTTTGTTTATCTCACACGAAATGATGCCCTTTAGGTTCTTGTTATATTATCACGATTTATGTGTAGTGACTGGATTTCCTGACCACTTATACACTCACGACTCGTGACTATACTTTACAGATCACTGTCACACACAGTGTATGTGACGGCCGCATAGAAAACACTGTTCTTCTGTTGCGGGCATTACCTAGCAACTGCCGCTGGTTAGAGAGTCACTGCATAGGAAAGGGTCTCGAAGCAACAATATTATACGTGTTAGAGTGACTATTGACGGGGTTTTGGACTGGAGATTTGGTTTACTGTCCACATACAGGCTGTTTTAACTTATTAGGCCTAGATAGGAAGTTGGATAAGCTCTCGAATCGTGCAGATGCTAATAAATTATTGCTCATTCATGGAGCCGTGCATTCTGTTGCGCGTTCTCATATTATAGGACGATATACTTGGATCACTGTTCGTCCGTCTGCGTGTATGAAACAAACCAAGGATTAAGTTTGGCATTAGGAATGTTGCTACAAGCTTCTGGGACGTGAGGCCATGCAACGGGAAAGAAACAAGCAGTGTCATTAATGAAGAACCAGATTACACGGCGTTACGTCACAGAAGTTAGTACTACTTATAAAACCTGTAGACATATTTTAATTTTGATTAAAATCACATAAACAATAAAGGACACTACTTGAGGACATGCTCTTTTTTCCTAGGGCATATCGAACTTAAATCTCGCGTACAGTAAACCCTCGCTAATTCGGTTACAGTTAATCCGAATGCCGGATAATCCGCATCAAAATATGAAAGATTACTAATTTGTTTACAGTTGCGTACATGCTTCAAAAGACACGTGGGATTTTGGACCAATAGGGCTTTCAGATTGTGTTGAGTGCAGCTGGAGAGACTGTAACCGCGCAAGTAAATATCCAAGATTGGCTTGAGCTGGTTGAAGGAAACCCTGAATTTCAGTTTCTTGTCTTTTTTTACTTTTTAAATAAAAGCTCTACACAAATTTTATTTATTTATTTTTATCAGCACAATCTGTATTATTACATTTTCCATTTATTTGTTTTCTAAGTTGTTTTTGACTTTGGGGGATATATTTTGCTTGTGTAATCCGGATGACAACCCCCACCCCTAGTTAATCCGGATAAGCGAAGATTCGCTGTAATACCAGCTATAGAAATGTTTCGAGTGGAAACTGTAGAGGGAAATGAAACATTTTACGCCCAGTGCATGTTTTGTATAAGTGACGCGGTTTTCGAGATAATTAAATAAAACGCGAATACACCAGAATTATCACGATTTGCCTTCACTTCTTAACTTCCTAAATTAGGAATTATCTGGATGTTACAATTATGATGAGAGAGACAAGCCCAGGTGCCCGCGCGCCCCTTTCGTGTTCTCAGGAGCGGAAGTGGTTTCTCTTAACTCTGTACACGCTCCAGATCAGCAGAAACGCTCGCGGGAATGCGACCAAAATGTATCGAAAGAAAATTACTACAGTGTAAAGGTGAAGTTGTCACTATCCTTAATTAATAAACTTCCAGGTCATGAAGACATACGACGGAGTGGGATATAGCTCCACAGTCTTCACCTTGTCACTAGACGTAAGTGAGAGATCATCTCCACGGTCCGGCCGCTTTACCCCGGGGGAAAGATTGCGCACTAGCCATTGGATTGAATGCTGGGTGGGCCCCAGATTAGGTCTGAACACTGAGGAGAAGTGAAGAATCTTGCCTCTGTCCGTAATCGAACACTAACCATCCAGTCGGTAGCTCGTCACTATACCGACTGAGCTATGCTGTCCTGGCTCCGTATTATGATAGGGTACGCTCAATTTGTTCCTACATACATCGTTGTGGGGAAAGATCGTTACGACGTCTTGCAAAATGTCTTGCTCAGAATTGAATGCTCCTGAACTAAGGATTCGGGGCCTACCCGGAAGTACTACCCATTCCATTCTCTGTTGCTTGGTGCCGGTGGAGCACCCCTGAGATCGACATCATGTCCGCAACTCCCTTGCGGGCCAGTCATCACTTGTTCCTATGATTGCTATTTTCTAATCCAGTAGTTAATCGTTAGTTATCCAACTAGTTTTAATTGTAATTAAGATCAGGGTTACCCAGTCTTTAATTAAAAAATAAAAAAATATATAGCTATTGTCTAGACCTCCTCATTGGTGTCGCTACCTTATCGTGGTGAGAGGGTTTGACTATGCCAAGGACCTTGAGAGCTATACCAGCGGTAGCATAGCCACTGGCAGGGCCTCCCTTGAAGGATAGGTCAAAGGGTAGGCATCAGATGAAGAGAGAAACCAAAAACCAAAAACTGATGTTGGAAGCAGCGTCATCAGCAGCGACTTGAAGCGCAGAGCAAATGATGCTCAAGATGGTTCAAGTTCGTATAGCAACAGGCGTGACCAGAGTGGTTTGAACGGCTGTTGTACTGCGATGTGGAAAGCAAATGGAAAAACTACCACATTATCACTTTTCCTGGATAGTCTCTTTCCAAAAACAGAGATATCATGTATGTGAGATGTTTTCTCTAGAGACTAAACAAACCGGAGGGGCGGATAGAAGTGACCAGAAGACGTAAGAAGAGCTGGATGACCTTGGGGACAGAAGAGGATATTTTTATTTGAAGGAGAAAGCTTGAGATTGCATTAAGTGGAGGAACTGTTTTGGAAGAGACTGTGGACCTGTCATCTGACAGATTACTGATGAATGAATGAATGGTCTAGAATAAAGCTTTATGTTAACTAGTATATAGAGATGTTCATACAATAGTATAAAAATATAACAATAATTTTAAACTTATAAAATAAATTGCAAAAGTTTATAATTATAAAATACACTTAAATATTGTGTTGTAATATTATGTTGCAAATATGATGTAATTGTATGAGGTGGTCTATGGACATTATTACATTCCAATTTTGTTCTCCTATGAGATGGTTGTGTCACTATGAACTCATCGGTGTGATGTACGCTATTATTTCTAGTCTGTTTTTTTTACTTTATGGCTTCCTGTAATGTCGTATTTTAGCGTCCTGTTGCACTGATTTTCATCCATGATTTGTATACAGTTGCCGTCTTGTAGTGCACTCAATTTCACCTGTTACTTCACAACATGTTTCGGCAACATAGTGCCATCATCAGGTGCCCTAATTACGCTAATCTATTTCATTGCTTGCCTTTATAAAATTATTTAAAAAGTGTGTATTTGTCAACTATAATGAATTTACACACACTAAAACTTGTTAAGAGTATTCATCTTATGTGTCATAATTAAAACTTGTGTGTGGTTCTTCCACTATGGGGGTCGTTTTTCTCATATTCTTTGTAAACCGTGTCTTGTGATGTGTGTTCCCTTCTTAGCAGCAACTTGTCCTCTCTTAATTTTCAATTTATTCAAAATTGAGCTTGAAGGCAAGTCCAGGAAGCACACTTTCTGTCTGCAAGTTCTCTGACATCTGGGAAATGCACTGTGAAGAAAAAGACCCAACAGTTGGGTCAGTCAGTGAATTCCTCATCATGACAATATGCCAGTACACAGCAAATCAGGAGCAAAGGACTTCCATCTAAGTGTCATATCACTGTATTATCCTAACACAGTTCATGAGGACTACTTCCAATTTCCCAAACTCAAGAACTACTTAAAGCAGCAGGTCCCAAAACTTTTGTTCATAACATGTGACTATGGTGACATACTTACCATCTCTGGTCGACTTTGAGCATCTCTTATGACTTATTCAAGTGTAGAATTGGCTGATATAGCAAATGATCAAACGCAGTGCCAATAGCTTTTAGCTCCCTCCTCCAAGTTGCATCGTAGGCTTCTGGTTGTAACACCATGTAGTTTGGAAAGGTCCTGACATTTCAAAATAACATATCACTTCTGCCTTCAGGCTTGAAGAGTAATCTAAGCAGTCAGCAAGCTGAGCCCAGAAGACTGTACTGTTCAGTCACTGCTCAGAGAACCTTAAATCCAACTGTGTTTACTCAATATTTTTAAATAATTTAACAATTATTCAAAGAAAAGTATTGGAATTATTTTAAAAACTCATATTTCCATAAAAAAAGATCACCTCAATTTATGCTGAGCAACTGGAACATGCCAGAGTTTTAANAAAAAAAAAAAAAAAAAAAAAAACTACATGTACTGCAATGATTACTTGCATCTTGCTCTTCTACTGTTGTTTCCTTCATTTCATCTATATTGTCTCATGGTATCTCACCAACAATACAATATGTATTTCAGATGTTTCCTGCATGGTGGTGCCAGCATCTGATGGTTTGCTTGGGTGTACTCCTTTTGGTTCATTGTTGCAAAGTACTGTACTTAGTTGGTGGAGAGAATCATGGTTCCATGTGCTCAGCAAGTGCCAAATGCGAACTGAGAAACAGCGCAAGTTTCAAGGATAAGAATATAAGGCTAACATTCTAGTTTTGTGTGTTGTGAACTTAATAATTCTAATATTATCCTACAGCACTGTGTATTCCAACTTTGTCTTCTCACTCCTAGCCATCTTTGTGCAACTCGATCGATATATATTAATGTTGTCACATGTATGAGTGACTATTGATGGGGTATGGATTGGTTATTGGATTTATCAAACACTTATACACATAACTTGTAACTACAGGTAACTATAGCACTATCACTGATTCACAAATTCTGCAGTTCACTACATCACACACAAAGTCTTTCCAGTCAACTGTCTTCACCAGTCATTGCCTTGCAGTTACTTAAAATGCCAGATGTTCTGCTTACTCTGGATTCCTGGAATAACCCCATGCCTGAGCTATAGGCTTCTAACAGTAACAGCTCACAAGGACTGAACTTCAGTTCTCTGCCTGACTCACCAACCAACTCTTCACTTCACTCAACTGAACTGAACTCCACAAATTGTGTTGCTTATAACATCTAGGCATGGACCATGTAGAAAACACCACTCCTCTTTGATGTACTTCAATCACTGCTGTGGGAACATGTTTGTGAAGTTGTTACTCAGCAACACCTGCCATATATTTGCTTATTCAGAAGTTGTTGCCTAGTAGTGGACACTGTTTACAGAGTCATTACTTAGCAAAAGGTTCGCATGCTACCATATTCACACTTCAACATCTCTTATCTCTTCTCATTCTACAACACTACATGTTTCAATCTAATGGGCCATCATCAGGTGTATAAGATGCTGGATTAAAGTAACCTGCTACTCTGCTTTTCATTTCTATGTAAAATGCTTCTAAAATATTTATTTTTGGTTATTTTTAAATTATCATGTCATTGTTACTTTATTTGTACACATGTTTCTGGTGTATCTGTAACATGTAATAGGTTATATTAGTGTGTTATTTACAAGATATATAATTTACATATATTTATGTTGTTCTGTCTCTGCAGTTGTGATGTTACTTATGTTTCGTCGATGTATTGGTTGGCTCTGTTTTTAAATAGGATGTAGGGTGCGTGCTGCTAACTGGTGTTAATTTCCTGCAGTCCTCTGAATATTGGTTGATGTGTGTCAATGTTTGAGACATTTATTTGCAAGTTATTTTTCCATGTGTCCTTATAATGTCCACTGTATCAGTTATGGTTCCTTATTTGTGTCCTGTATTTTACATGGTTAATGTAACCAACTACATACTGCAGACACATGCATACAAATAAAGTAATAAGAGTAAAATCTAATATTTTAGAAGAATTTTACAACAAAATGTAAGCAGAGCGGCAGGTTCCTTTAATCCAACATCTTATACACCTAATGATGGCTAGTCGGGCTAAAACATGTAGTGCTGTATGTTGAAGTCTGAATATTAATATACTGAAGTTGCACAAGACGCCGAGAAGTGAGAATACAAACTTAATAATTGTCTGGAATAAGAAAAAACTGCTTCAGCACTGCAGAGTCTATTATTGTACATATTTACAAGACGGCTGACTACTCATTTTATCCATTAACTTCATATATGGATGGAATAATTGGGGATCATGAGAGGTTAGTTTAAGTTAACCAATCAGCTGTTTGTCAGCTTGCTGTGTTGACAGCCACATTACCTCCCACCCAGTGTTTCCAAGCTGCAGTTTCACACCAACATCCAGTAACTAGCACAATGACAGATGGGCACAAATACCACTAACATGATGAGAACTGTGGAATTAATTTAAAGTAGAAAAAGCATTCTTAACTCTCAGTTTGCGTGTGTTCATGACTATGTGCTAACCTCTTCTTTCCAGTAGGAAGTATACAACCCCATTCCCTAAGAAGTGCATTAACAGCTATTCCAAAGATAACATTAACACATTCAGGACCGGAGGGGCCAATTGGCCCTCTACGTTCCTATAGCATTGCAGACCGGGTGGGCCAATTGGCGCTTTTCTGACGCGTTATGTTGCCACGTTGCATCATAACTACTGTGTAGTTGACCTCGGGAATGTTTGCTAGCTTAGCCAGTAACATGATCACGCTCATGACCTGTCACACCCTAAAGAAAAAAGCCTTTGTTCGAGTCCAAGCTTCCAAGTATGAACCAGGAAGTTAGCAGTGCAACATGGGTCAGAGATGAAAGCAGTTGCAGGCGAAGCGTTCTTTCGGAGAACAAGAAATATTAGATTTGTTCTCCGATGAGCTATCAGATTTGCCAACTGCTTCGTCTTCTGATAGTGAGGCCAGCCTCAGTGAAAGTGGCAGTGACAGGGCCCCCCCAAAATATTGTGTCCGGTGAAAGTGCGAGTACCAGGACAGCCACATGGGATAAAGTGGACAAAACCCCCACTTTGGGTAGGTTTACTGGTGATCTGGGGGTGAAGCAGATGCCATCAGACCCTACAGATGTGTCTGAAGTTGCATCACTGTTTTTTGGAGATAGTTTCTTTGACCTGTTACGTCAGGAGACTAACAGATACTATCTGTATCTATCTCTATATGCGGAAACATACCCTCGTGAGAATTGTGAAGAGTGAACATTGCAAGAAGTACCCTTCTAGGCAGTGCCGTGTGCGCGCAATCCACAAGAAGATTGCATACATCTGCAACTTCTGCGTGATGCCTCTTCACAAAGGGGAATGTTTCCAGAGATATCACACGCACAAGCACTTCTAGGAGCTCTGGTAAGTGTTCTCCAAAAATTTTAGTTCATAAAATTAATTAGATTTTATATTAATTTTTAAAGTGAAGAGTGCACAAGTTAGGATGCTAGGCTTAAAAACAGCGGTCCCCAGGGTGATGTTAAATATTTAAACAACCGGTCCGCAATGTGTTAACATTCCTACCTTCCATATCTTGCCAGACACATGTATCAAAGCTTGAAAGTCAAGTACACAGCACGTTCCTTTAGAAAATATTATGATTCAAACCTCTACTAATTTGAAGTCCACAGTCCATGTTATCATGCACGCAATTTTACAAACAATTTGGAGCTACTTTATATGTTCATACTTTTTCTTGCTAAGACCACATGAATAGGAAATTATGCAAGACATACGACCACTATTTCAACCTCACTCCATCAGTCATTCTATATGAAATGTTACACACACATGCATGTGGTTCAGATTATAATAATAAAACCAGCAGCCTCCAATGATACTCATGATCACTGCAAATTAAACACGCAATTCTCACAAGTACAGAAAAGAAGAAAAAACACAGTAATAAATAGGTACTTTTTATTTATTATTTTACAATAAGGTTATTGTTCCTTGACTTCACGAAGACGCCGTACAGCTGACCTCACAGACGCCGCTGCTGTTGTGCTGTACACCCATGCACCACCAGCCACGGTACGCTTACACCTCTTGCATGCCCAGATGCCAACACAGGTACGTTTCATGGCATCCTATGAAAGATTAGCAAGTTGTAATTAACTGCTGACACTATAAATCTGAGCCAGTTAGTTAAATAAACTACAAACAAAGTAGATTGGCTACTGTATAATGGAGCTGGGATAGCCTGATTAGTACAGCAATGGGCTACAGGCTGACAGCCAACAGCAACAGATTTTCTCTCTTCTCCACTGTCTCTACACCAGCTCTTGAGGCCCACAAGCCTCCTATTCAATGGGTACCAAGGGCTGTATCCCCGAAAAAGGTGGTCAGGGCATGAAGCTCACTATTCATATATATCTAGTGCTGAGGTTACAAATGAATGGAGATATGCCTTCACTTCTCCATACATCTTAATGGAATGGAGTTTAATTAAGCACAAATTTACATCATATATTTTTCATACTCATATGCTACATTATATAGCACTAGTGTATGACAGAGCTAACAACATTCTTACAGTCTGCACTGTATAAAAACTGTTACTGTATGTCACTCAACAAAAAATGTAAATTTAATTAAATTTCACGCAGTAATTAAATTACTGTTATACATAAAAGTAAAAAAAAGTAAAGCTTTCCCTGTAATAGGCCATGAAGGCCCACAGGGTTGCGAGACGTTGAGGGTCCTACATTATCTAGACAATCGGCTCAAAGATGGCAGTAAGGTTGTCAGCCTTATGCGCCGGCTGTGCTTTACTCCACAGAAAAATTATTTATTTAATTCCTGGCACTCATTTCTGTCAGACGTTGAGTGAACCCCAGGGCCATAGTACGGGCAGAAGGGTTAGGTCAATTGAAAAAAAATCTGATGACCTCAAGAATATGGGAATTTGCTTGAAAGCAGTCTTTTAATTCTTTTATCATACTCTTTAATGACTTTCTTCAATATACCTTCCCACAAAATGTGCACGTGTACTTGGAATGCTGGGTTATTTCCATCTTTTTAACCATTTTTCGCAATGAGGCACCATACCGGGTTCCATATTTACCGGTGATTCCAACCTTCTTAGTTCTCTTTGCCTGGAAATAAGTGTTATTTTAAATTAATCACATGCATAAGTATGTATCCTGCCATACATTTAGACACAAACATAAATTGAACATTATAAATCACATCTCGAACTGAACTACTTTCCTAAACATTTACATCTCCACACCAAATTACACTGATGAATACTGTAAAGGCGGCTATCTTCTGTGAAGTGTGAGTAAGTACACATAACAGAAATACCGACAACCGTGACTGACACCCTTCTACATACATGCTGTGCAACTTAAAAATGGTAAACTAAATTAGATTCATATGCACTGACATCCCACAGGAACTTAATAAGTATCCAGTTAAACAGAATTATGTGAAACTTAACTAAATTATCCTAATTTACTTAAACTGCACGACAGAATGTATTGTTACACTGCACCGTCCTAAGTAAGACGACTCGTTTTTGGTTATGTGTAACAAAATACAACTAATAAATCCGCAAACAACCACGACAAAAAGTTAACAATGAATCATCATTAATATACGAAATACCGACGAATTCAGAGTTCACGATGGTAAGGATTAGGGATATAACAAATCACCCACCATTATTTTCTCGCACTACCCAAACTCTCTTCACAGGAAACGGAAGTTTGTAAATCCCAAGCCCCCCCCCCTTCCAGTACACATCACAACCATAGTCAGTTCATATCTACAATCCAACTTCGATTACTCTTTGTCTTCTACTCGTTGCTAACATGCAAGGTTACCTACATTTCGGGGATCTCTTATGAACATCATCACCGCTGAATGTGGTTCCGATGGTTCCAGTAATTTAGAGACTCCATAAACTTCAGTCATGAATGAAACATATATTAGGAGCAAACACATTGTGTATAGAGAATGTGTGATTTACATACTGGGTTGCAAAGCAAAGCGCCCTCTCTTCACCATTGTCCTGTGACCTTTTTTTTTTAATGCTAGGGCGGTGGGACCAGTCCCTTGTACTGTGGCCACTTCTGGCCTATTGTACCAGGCCCAGATGATAGGTGAGGGTGATTGTGGAGCAATTGGTTTAATGAAGATTGACAGGGGAAACCGAAGTACGCGAAGACAACCTGCCCCAGCACCACTTTGTTCACCACAAATCCCACTTGAACAGACCCGGGATCGAACCCGGGCGGCTGTGGTGGGGAAGCCAGTGACTAACCGCTTGAGCTATGGCGCAGCCCATCATTAAAGTCCTGTGACCTTAGTTACTGTGTTCTGTCTTCAGGATCCTACATGATACTTCATTCACCTATTTCCGCATAATGTACAAATACGGGACTGGCCAAGCTCGTGGTAAACCCTGGTAGTAGAAACTGAAACTGAGAAAAGCTGATCGAGTGTATGTGTACTAAAACCTGAGGTGCTTAATCTTCTTCAAACTGGGGTTGAAGTCCTGTATATGCACTTATAAGCCAGGATAATTGCTGAAATAGAATCCCAAATAAGTCCCATTCTTGTTTCTAGGTCCGAGTTTCAGGGGCCCTGTGAAAGAACCCCCTCCATGTGTTTTCAGTCTGTCTTTAGGTCGTGGTTGATGGGTCATTTCCTGTCATTTCATTTATATTACCTGCCATTTTAAACACTTGTTTTATTGTTTCATACGTCCTCCTTTCAGAAATTCCCTAAGTATGAAATAACTTTCTGTATCTGTGGAGACAAAATGGCATGTCTACAACATTACATGAATGCTGATTTTAGCATTTCAAAACAAAAACAAACTCCGTAGCCTGTAATCCGCAAGCGAACTATACTGACTAAGCGACTGCCACCTGCGGCAAAGTTAGTGCCAACTTTAGCAGATAGAGGGTGTCGTGTGGTCGGTGCAACGAATCCCTGCAGCTGTTATTTTCGGTTTTCTAGGCCAGATACAGAGGTCATAAATGTCAACTGCTTGCAACAGTTTGTAATTTCTCTAGTCTTCTGAAGTTTTGAATCGCCACTTGCTTTCACCCAAAAGGGTTCTGTGAACGTTGAGTCTCTTATTAATACTGCTGATTCAATTGCTGAAACTGAAAAGTCTGAGATTCCCAAACAGCAATGTGCAAGGCCTGATCTTTGAAGTGGGTGCTATCTGTGGAAGCATTATTCTTATGTCTTTGCTTGGACCAGACAGCAAGTACACGTTCAAGTTCCTCCATGGGTGAAAGTTTCAACAATCTGCACTGCTTGTACAAACAGTCCACACTGGACACACCATCTTGCAATTTCTTCACACTTAACAGCGATTAGTTTGAGCACTGAAAGTCTCAACCATGCTAACATTTCTACATGATTTCCAACATCTGCATGAACTTGTGCTAAATTATTTATTTTATCACCTCTTATAAACGATTTCCATTTTTATCCATATTTCACCCTCTTGCTACGAATTTCATCTTATTCCACAAAAACATCAGTCTTTATGAAGTGAAGTCACATGGGCACAGGAAAACTCATAATTTAACCTGGGTGCATTTCTGTTGAATGTTTCACTCATGAAGTCACCTAGGCCAGTTCTTTATGAACCAAGTGACTACTATGACACCCCCTAAGCAAAGTCCTACATTTAATTCAAAGTGTAGGATTAATAAAGGGTTAACCAAAAGGAGATGCACAACAGATCATTGAAGGTCATGGTGAAAGGGCTGGATTATTATGGCCCACCCCTGATACATTCATTCAAGTTGCAATGGTCAATTTCTGGCACACATATCAAAGACATCTGAACGACAGACTGCTCTTGTTAAGTTACAGTTATACTGAGATATAACAGGATTAAAGCTGGCCTAATGCAAATGAGCTCTTTGAATTGTGGTGTCCTAGGCCTTGAAGAAGTAACATGGTGCATGTGCAATCAATTGCCGCCATGCATCAGTCAACTAACAGTAAATAATTTTATACCAATCAATTTACAACTGCTAAGAGGGAAGGAAGTCTGTTGCCTCAAATAAAAATTCCTGAGAACTGAACAATAACACATAAACTCATGTACATTTTTGTGGTAAAGACTAAAGAAATGAAATGCAAAGTTACAGAAATGTAACACTGGTTAAAATTTAATGCTGTTATGGGCATTTGGCCAGGACTATACAAAAAGTGTGATAATTTACAATTCATAAAGTCTAGGAGAGTATAAGTGAAGTTTCACTGTATTAATTTTCTTTCATCTGTGTGCATGCAACAACTCTCTGAATGGATTTTCATGAGATTTGATATTGGAATTTTAATAGTCTGTCAATATACTGCAATTTTGGTTAAAACTGGATGAGAATAACAGACACCTATATGTGTTCCTGTGTATATCTCCCTATTCACTGGAGCAAACAATGTTTTGAGCAAATGTTAAGAAAATGAAACTCACAATTCATGTTTAAAGTACTTCCTTCCATAAATCAAAAGATTTTCAATATAATTATATGAAATGGGTGCTATGTGTATGTTTCTTAACTTGTGTATTCAGCATTCAACAGTGGTCTCCCAAATAATCAACAGTGGTTTTCTGAACATACCCAAAGATTATTAGATATCTTATTCTCAATAATCTTTAAATAAAGCTTCCTCTCACCTGAAATAATAGGTGTATATGCATATAAATATATATTTAATTAAAATATAACTGATCATGCTGCCAAAGCCCTTTATTCTCAACCATAATAAGTCAATGTACAGGAAAACAAATGCTTAGTGTGTTTCAGCTATAGACTGCAATTAAAAAATCTTGGTTTAGACTCCATTAAAAACATATTCATTTTATTCTTTTAATGTACTGCTCTATTACAGTATGACTTTTAAGTATACATTAAATAAATTATATACATTTAATTTTAGTCTGCGTGTGCCTGCATACACAGTGAATGGTGAAGGCTTAATACTGACTGATTATTCACTCAGTATACAGTTCTGACATTTCACCAATTTGAATAAGTATCAACTAACAGTGAACAGCTGTGTGTGAATTTAGTGTCTGTTACAAGGAAATTGTTCACTGTAGTCTTAATTACTCAGTTTATCTAAAATATGACAGATCTGGAATTACAGAGTACCAACCCCCCATTTTCTCACATTAGCTACATTTTCTTTCCTTAAAAGTAATTTGAAGAGCACTGATGTTAGCAAGTCATTTCTAATTCCTGTGGAATGCACCCATTAAGCATACACTGTACACTTTCACAGCCTCATTCACTTATGTGACCCACATAAAAACTTTTTTCTTTTATGTCAGATTCTTTAAATACATTTTTTATGACATAACATCTGCAATTTCAAGAAATGTGGCCTACGACGAAAAGAAGTCTGGAAATATTTCTTTTTACTTATCCCACAGTGTTTTCAACTAACCCATGGAGCTTACATAGATGAACTTTTAGAAACAATTTTTCTGCACAGAGCCATGGAAACTGAGTTATTTTCACAGGTATAACCTGTCCTAAGTGTGAGCACCATGTGTGGGTTTGAAGCCAAGTCCTTCTGTCATGGCACCAGTACAGTGGAATATGTGTGCCGTTGATGTCTTATGTTGCACTCTGCACATTCTGGAAAAATTTTTGCTCTGCCTGGGAAGAAGACTGACTCAGTATGTCTGTCCTCTTTTCAGCTGTGGAGTTCTAGTTGCATTAATTCTGTTGACTTTAGTCTTCAAGGCTGCTCCACACTTCCGACTTAGAGCAATGTAACATAGGAACACAATGTTCATGACTTGAACTCTAGGCTTGAGTGAATAAAACTGAAAGGTTAGTTCCTTAAAGCACAGTGGTACCCCTGCTTTAATGTTAAAAACTGTATTTGCCCATAGAATGCATTATGGACACTATATGCTTCTCAGAATAAACAGCATTAACTTACTGTCTATGGTGACGATTAACTTAAGAATATGAAGGGTCAGGGTACTTTGGCGTCTGTATGGGTTTTGAATTAAAACTTCTGTTTGCACCCTACCATGATGGGGAGTGCAATTATAGCTGCATCCTTAAATTTTGTATCTGATGAAGGTTAGTGGTCACTTCAAACCCAAGGAAGGAGACCCCAGCATGACATGGCGCTTAATTAAACACAGACACACTATCTCATCATATTGTCGTCACAACTCATGTAAATTAAAACTGAAAGGAAAACGCCCAATAGGAAGACTGACATCATGATGGGAATGACCATGAAGGATGTCCCATAGAATGAAGGAAGAACATGGAAGAAGCTTGAGGGGATGCTTTGAGAAGACAGACAGTTAATAGAAAGGCTCTGTTACTGGACAACCCATATAAACGTGAAAATGTCAAAGGAAGATGAAAATTTAGCAGCCATGCATCATATTATGGTGACAGCGCATGTATCTGGTCCAGACAGACAAATATTGCATTTTTCCAGTACTAGCTGTGTACCATTACCCATGGGTTAAAATATGGTCACTGGCCCTGTAAGAGTGGGAGATTTAGAATTCCAATTTCTGGATGATAAAGGTTAATACTGACACTGTACAGGAGCAACTGGGAACTATGGTCAACTGCAACAATATACCTGTGTATATTCTGTTAATTTTCCATAAGCAGAAAACAGCAATAACATATGAAGCAACAAATGGTGGAATGTACAGAAAACAAAACACAATATATATACACATACACACTGTGCTTTAAAAAAATAAATTAAATATTAGGCCCTAACACCATACCAGTCAATAAAATATTTTAAAAAACTGATACTTGGAATGTGAAAGCTGTGGTCTATATAGAAACTGGATGGGTGTAAAATGGACATTAATCAATTTAATGCTAAATAAAATTATTCTGAGGGAAAAATGCAATAATACTGCTGTATAGTTTCTGCAAATACACAGGGTTTAAGCTGTTAAAAGGGGGGGGGTTGTAAATATGTCACAACAAATTTGAAAACAATGTACAAATTGTACTTTTAATACAAAAATGTACTTTAAGATTATAAAAAAATACTGCTTAAAATTCTATGCAGTAATCTATTTTGAGTGTAATACTGTTATCACACACAACGCTTCTAGCAAGGGAAATGCTTAAACCCTGAGTACAAATGTCAGCACTACAGAATCCAAATACTGAGATTTCACATGGAAAGAACAAGTAACACACTGTTCTGCCAAAGTTCCAACTAACTATGCTTCTATTCTCCTATTGTAGCATATTGCATAATGTATTATTACTGCTACTATCACTAATAATGGCAATAATAAAATAATATTATGAAATTTAGTTTCAGTTAAGTTGGCTTTCTTAAAAAATAGTTATTAAATATTGCTAACCATTCTACATTTATTGATTGAGAAAAACCAACTTAGGTGGCACTGTTCAGTGTGAAATTTAATCATTACAGCCATGAAGAGTACTATCTTCTGGATTATAATGCCAAGTAGTCCACTGAAAGCCAACTCATGTTTTGGAGCAACATACTGCCTCCAACTTCAAGTTCCTCCAAAACTTCAGTTGGCTTTCCATGACGTATATGGTGTTACATCCCAGAAGATAGTACTCTTCATAGCCACTGCTGAGAGAACCTCAAACCCTACATACAATTACAGCCATGTTCAATTTGTACTACCAGTGACAAAGTACAAGTCTTTATATAATATCACCTGAAGCTCTATAAGATTCAGTTTCAATCTTTCAGAGTCACATGGCAGAAAATTGATTTAATTGCAAGCCTGGGTTCACTTAACTTTATATGTAAATAAGTTAGCTCTACAAACTCAGATAAACACATATTGAAAAGCAAATTGTGTATTATCAAAACAATATCATACTATGAATTTTTCTTCCATACAGTTTAGAAATAGCTCCTCCTTAAGTACAGTTCCATTTTAAATTGACCACAAGCTTGTGCCAATAAAGAATGTATCAAACCATTATGATTAACAAAGCAATGTCTCAACAATTAACAGGTAAAAAAAGAGGAAGAAGAAAAAAAAAAGGAAACCAGTTTTCCCCCCAATCCCTAATTTGTTAACAATTTATATACTGTATATAATAATTCTACTCATAAGAAGCTGAGTTCTAACAATTTCCACTCCTGCCACACAAACATAATTTACCACAGCCCTAATAAGATCAAGACAACGCCTTGATCTCCCTTGAACTGAATGTGATATGCTTCTGATCGTTATGGTGAAACCTGGCTGGAAGCTATCTTGGAGCAGCAGCACAACTTGACAATGTTAAGGCAACTAACTGGCCTGCCATATAAACTTGCTCTGCATGATCCACTGCTGTCCAAGACTGTGGTCACAACTTCTAAGTAATGGTTGTGATATGTCTCGGATATCTGGTTTTTGGAGGCACTGGCCAGTATTAATATGTTTGATGGTGCGATCCTGCAAACACACAGAAGTGATTTTAGTCTAATACATTTCCATTGACTTCTTAAAATAAGTGTTTCTCCCATGCCATAGCAAATAAAAGGCACAAATAAGATCTAAAAGTTTGTGACAATGGTATACTGCTACAAGTATTATGTTTTTGGACATTATCCATCGTTTTGTCTACTTTATAAAAACCGTCCTGTTTCTTTTTAACAACACAACGTTTCAGAGTCTGGATTCTGTCCCCATCCTCAGGTAAAACCTACTCAGTTGGGTCCAATAGATAGAGCTAGCCCCTATCTCCAGAGATAGCTCCAGGACTAGCTAACTAAGTATATGTTGCTGTCTCATCAACAGAATGCAGGGCAAAATCATTGTATAAAGACAGCTAACAGATCCTTTGAAAATGTGGCTCAGTTCAAATATTTGGTAATGACAGTAACAAACGAAAATTTGTGTGTGCAGGAAATGAGACTGAATTTGAGTAATGCTTGTTACTATGCAGCCCAGAATCTTTTATCTTCTTGTCTGCTGTCTGAAAACATGAACATTACAATATACAAAGCTATAATTTTGCTGTGATTCTGTATGTGCTTGAGACTTGGTCTCTCACATTAGAGGAACATAGACTGAGGGTATTTGAGAACAGGAGACTGAGAATATTTGGACCAAAGAGAAATGAAATGAGACAAGGTTGGAGAAAACTGTGTATCAAGCAGCTTCATGAACTGTACTCTTCACCAAGTATATTCTGTGTCTATGAAAATATCTGAAGCAGGAGGTGGGCGGTCACACATAGTGTCACTGGTTTTTCTTTGAAAACTTCTTTGCGCTACAGTGACGCTGCATGGTCTAAGCATGTGTACATGGAAGTAGGACAGCACAAAGTTATCACATACAAAACCAAAATTTTCAGCTTTCAAAAATTTGTGACTGCTGCAAGGAATAAATCATGTTTTGAACTTGAGCAGACTAGCAACATGGATGAAGTTTCTCTACAGTATGTTCTGTTGAACAGGACTGTGGACACTAAGGTGCTAAAGTGATCACAATTAAAACTTCTGGCCATCAAAAAACATACTACACTGTCATTTTTGCATGTTGTATTGAGGGCACAAAACTACTTCCATTGTTAATATTCATACAAAAAAAAAATGATGCCCAAATGCAAAATTCTGTGAGGAATTTTTATACATGTTCATTCTAACTGATGGATGGATGAAAATGGAATGAAGCTATGGCTAGAGACTGCATGGGCAAAACGTCCAGGTGGCCTATTGAGAAAGCCCGGCCTGTTAGTGTGACCATATACCAGATGTAACAAAAAAACACACTTAAAGAATTAAACACACAATTAACTCTGATCTCAGCAGGCCTCAGTAGCCAACTGCAGCCACTTGAGATCTCAATTAATGAATCACTTAAAGCAATCATGCATGAGGGTGAGACCAAACTGATGAAGGCACCATATCATGATTTGACACCAACTGTATGTGCAGTCAGTTTTCAGGCAAATCAGCATGCTGAAATCCTCTAAACTACCTTAACCCACACAGATTTGTGTGTGTTATCCAAATGTTTGGCCCTGTATAATCATCATCACTGTTCTCTGTATTATATCTAGCTGTCCTGTCACACCAGCACTCAAATACAGAAAAATGCAGTGGTAAGACAAATACCTGTGTGTTGTACGTCCATGCCTGATTTCCACCCATACCATGACACCTCACAAGCTTCACTGGTCCCTCTGGGCTTGATGCATCAAGACAATTATCATCAGACATTATTTGCTGACGTTTTGTATAGGCAAACACCTGCACAACAATACACAAAACAATATTATATTTAAGCATCCTGTTGCACTCTATACGTTAAATAATACAAATTCCGTCCCAAGTGCAAACAATATATTATATTGTGACATGTTGCGCAACGAAGGACCCCTACCTCCCCAGCGGCACGTGGCGGTAACGTAGCGCTCACGTAATAGCCGAGTCATCACCCCACCACTCTCACCGCGGTGACGGCACGAGCGGAGCCGAACTTAGCCGAGCCCCCGCAACCTGGTAGCTATGCAATGCGAGTCAACAGCGGTGACGTAACAGGATGACGTGGCACTCATTACGCAACAGGCAAGCACTGCGGCTATATAAGTGAGCTGCACAGCGGCTGCGAGTTAGTTGTAACATAACAGTCGCCGAGTCGAGTTGTAATGTGACAGCCGCCGAGTTACGCAGCAGTCGAGTGAATGTGTTATCAACAGTTAGTCCTCGAGCTACCTCCGAGTTAGTTCCGAGTTAGCCAGCAACCAGTCAGTTGTATTCTGGCATTTGGAGTGTAGTATTTGTGATACTGCAGATAGCAGTAATTGTGAATCTGTAATTTGGGTGATTGTAAGTGTGAATGTGAAATAAAATTCGCTATATCAAATACAGGCGTGAAGTTATTTGTCGCGTTATACACCCAATACGTGACAATATGTCCTTGATCTTGCTCTCCTGTACACTACATGTTTTTTTTCCTCCTCTAAATTTTAAAATTTAGAGGAAAAATATTAAAGGATTTTAAAATTAGAACTAAAGATTTTATATTGCTACTACAAGAAAATCAAAATTAACGTGTGTAAAATAATCTATAACCCGGACAGATATCAACGAAGTAGATGCTGATAATAACAAGGAAAAGAACAATGTGTTTTTAAATGTTAAATTTTAAACTAAGTGCAGTGTAACAGCAACGTGAGTGTATACACCTGATGATGGCCGTCTGAGGCTGAAACATGTAGTGTATAGGAGAGCAAGATCAAGGACATATAATATACTGTTTGCACTTGGGACGGAATTTGTATCATTTAACATACACAAAACAGCAAGCAAGCTCACGCTTCAGTACTGAGGAAAATGATAGATACAGTTATAAGACACAAACCTGGTTTCCTCCAAGTCCATGGCAGGTGCCCATACCAAGATTCTCTCCTCCTTTTCTTCCCAGTGTATCCAAACAGTTTTGTGTCTCTGCATTCCTCACCTGATAAATGAAATATTTTACGTGAATTTAATTTTAACTATTTATGTAGAAATTAACAAGTAACAAAACATACACATAGCATATTAATGCCAGTAAAGTTGCCCCTGTGCACAATTAATCAAACACTATGCCATGAAGGCATATGGGGGAGTGGAGGTATAGCTCCACCATTCTAGACCTTGGCACTAAATGGAGGTGTGTAATCAGCTTCATACCCTGCCCTCTTTACCCCTTGGAAAGAACCCCTGATACCCACAGGACAGGAAGCTCGGAGTGCTGTGATCTGTTATCGCCATGTGACAGCATATAAATCACTTTTGTTTAAATATAACTCTTTGACTGGCGCGAAGGGTATTTAAATCCCACCCCTGTCCTGGCAGGCCCTTTAAACCTTGTGTCGCTAAAATGCATGTAGTTACTTTTTCCTAAACGACTTCAACAAAAATTGGTTTTTAAAAACGAAATTTTCAGGAACTAATTAAAATACAATATTTTATGCAATAAATGCCTTTCCATACCTCTTTATTAGTTTTTCTTCGTGTGATAAACATTGAAACATGAAAGTTTGCAGAGAGCCACACCACAGCCTGCACACATGATACTTGTTTCTTTTCTAATCTTGTGCTTAGCACACACGCGACACTTTCTCAGGGCACCATTCTTCTTGTTACTGGGAGGAACATGGACCATTTTGTGAAATTTCAAGCCACCCTCTAGACGATTTACTGGCTCTTTCCCTGGTGGTCTTTTCAAGGTCGAGGGCGGAGGCATGACAGCACTCGAGTCTGACGCAATAGTGTCGTCATCCACTTCATTCCTTGATTCTTCTCCCTCTCAACCCTGTTTGTTTGGTTCAGTCATTTTTCTACACAGTCCAATATAAAATCTTTGAATCTGTAATTTCTCTTCTTGTATTTTTCGTTTGTTGTGTTCTTTTTGAATAGAATGAAACTATTCAACTGCAAAGACATGTTTTGTCCATACCATGGAAGTGAAATGGGGGCCTAGTGGACAAATATTCTTCAATTTCAGGGCGTTTGTCGATTCCTGTCATGAACACAATTCCTAAGTATGTCCAGATTTCATCTGATGTGACATAATTGTAATTGTGTTTTCGAGAGTGAGGAGCTAACTCATGTGTGTTGAAGTGCTGGTGAGCATAGCGATTGGTTTCAGTTGTGATGTGATTTACCAAGTCGTCATCCAGAAAAAATTTTAATCCATGAAAAGGGATGCATTTTATGTGTTATATCAATTTTGATCCCAAAACTATTAGCAAATGGAAATATTGGGGGTACAATGTCTCCGTACGTTCATGAGATGGGCATGTCAGGCACCGCACTCGTGGTAGGTAAATGTTCATGATTACTGTCTTGTGGATCATTGTCTATCACTGTATTATTGTCACTACCAATTTCATCCAATTCAGGAATCATTATTTCATCGCCACTATCATCATCAGAACAAATATCGGTCACAACATTTTCCAGCTGGTCTGTAGGAACACGAAGACACTTGCTGCAAGAAGCCATGGTGAAACTGAATGAATGTGAAATATTTTCTGACCTTTTCCTTCTCAGAGGGTTCTGACAGTAATATAGATCCCCACAAAGTTTACAAGGGTTCTTTACAAACATGCACAAAAACTATCATATATATGTCTTTGGTTGATGAGTGCCAAGAGAGCAAAGAAGGGAAGAGATTGTCAAAGCGTTAAAACACGCCAACGCCAGGGAACGGCTGGCATTGTCCGGGCGTTAAAACACGCCCGCGCCAGTCAAAGAGATAAAAATCAGAAGATGGGAAAAGTGCCGTGACATAAATTGTGTTTCATTTTTCCATACAACTTTCATCTCAAATAGTTTTTGCTCTAATACTGAAGAAGTTACACTCAAGATGCATGCAAAGATACATGATATAAAGAGTCTGTTACCATAGTGGTTCTATTTTAACCAAAACTGAACAGAAGGTGTTGGCAAGTTTGTGTAAAACTCCTCAATACTAAGTTTCATGAGAATAAGTTTTGTAGTTCTTGAGCTACTGCTTGCAGACAGACAGATATGGTGAAGTTAATACACACCTTGTTTGCAACTTTCCTACTGTTTACTTCATCATGCAATTACAAACATAACAAAAAACAGATTTAAAACAGAATGTAAATACTCTAAATTTCTCAAAGCACAACTGACTCTAAGAACTTGTGAAAAAGGCTCTCTACTCACAATGTGATTTACGGAATTAATTTATTGGGTCATTATCAGCATGGACTGGATCACAATAAAATCTCTCCATTTCCATCCTAAACCTAACATTTTTTTGTTTAAATTCGCTTAGTGGGGGGTGGAGTCCAACTGGGTCCACTCAGCATGACGGCCACTGATTGGCCTATTGTACCTGCACCGGGTGAGTATGACGATGGAGCAATTGGTGGAATGAAGATTGGCAGGGGAAACCGAAGTACTCGGAGAAAACCTACCCCAGTGCCTTTGTCCACCACAAATCCCACTTGACCACACTGGGATCAAACCCTGGCCACCGTGGTGGGAAGCCAGTGACTAACTACCTGAGCTATGGCGTGGCCAACCTACCATTTTATCACTCAGCAGTCTCTATGACAATATTCTTCCTCCCACTTCGAGTGACCAAGCTGACAGTGCAATCCTGCTTCTCCAGCCACAATCCACTTTTGTCTGTTTGAAGTATAATTCCTGACACTGGGTTTTACTCCCTGATTTTCTCTGTTATTCATACAAGCACCATCTGGGTGTCTTTAAGTGATAAAACACTTCTGGAAGCTGCAGTCTGTCGTAACCAAAAGCAGTGTATAGCTTACTCATTTAAGAATCTAGCAAATATTACTTTCTGCTCTGTACAAAAAAGGAATAACAAATTTTTGTATTTCATCTCCGTGTAGCAGTTCCGCTTGAGAAGCTAACAGATGCTCAGCTTCTAAAGAAACTTCCAAATTTTTATGGAACCCACAAATCCAGAGCCAACTGAATCCAGTTTATTGTTTCCCAGCCTACTTCCTTCAGACTCTTAATTTTTCATCAAGACATACTTTTGAAGTATGGTGTTGCTATTAGCTAAGGCACTATAATTAAAATATTTCATTCACTTATTTCAATATTTCTGCATTATTTTTGGCAGAAGAGTGACCTAAATATTTTTAAGTATATTCTTGAAACTACAAATAAAATGTAATAACAGTTCTTGTAGTATGAATACCTATTTCACAGAAGTCCACAACTTTTGTCACTGACATTTCAGTTTTTTAATTAGTGAATATTTTAAGATATAAAAGATTTAAGGTTCATATGAATATTATGATTATGGCCTTATGGGATGTGACGCTGTGTAGTTTGGGAGATAGATACCAATATTTTGGAGGAATCCAGTACCTCCTCCTACTGTGAAAATAACAGAAGCAGGACCCTCTGAAGTGTTGGTGTCTTATCAACCAACTACACAGTGTCACATCTCAGAAGACTATACATAATCTTAAGATAAAATAGTTCAGAGGTCTTCATAAAAGTGGTAGCCCTGACTGTCCTGAGAAACTTGAAGGAACTTTGTTCTGTGTGTCACAAATGAAATATGTAACATGGTTCACTAACAATATACCATTCTCAATTATATTACATGTATTAGTAGCCAGTTATGCATCAATATATACTAGGCATCAAAATACATTAGAATGTCACAGCAATCCACTTCAGCACACAATGAAAGTTTGATCTTTAAGGTTAAACTGTGTGATACCCACAAGATTTATCAAAACAGTTCACTGATATTTCAGAAGCACCTGCTGCTTCTATCATGATTCATGAATATAGAAGAAGCTTATTCTTCGAAACATCAGTAACCTTCCACCAGGCTACATTCCAGAAGACAAACTGTGAAAACTTTGAAACTCATCTACTTTTGTACCGACTTCCTTTTAACACTATGGCAATATTATGATTCTTTTTTATAAATGCTGCAGAGGTAGAGTAATTTGAAGTGTTTCTGTTCCAAAAGATCCATCATGTACAGACCCTACCAACTCTTTCTCTATGATATACAGAATTTTCAGTCAATATTTCCGAACTCCACTCACAAGTTCTGCCACATGATAACACAAGCGGCCCTCAGACTTACAACAGGTTATGTCCCTCAAGGGTCTGGTATACACAAGTGTCTCAGTCTCCAATGGGAACTATGTAGCCTGACTAGTCAAAGATACAGTGAATTACTTATAAATATGTGCTTTTAAGATCTCTAAGTAATTCACTGTATCTTTGACTTGTCAGATTATATAGCCACATATGTGCCTATTAAACAACTGAGGAGTTAGGGTCCAGTTCCCATTAGGGGCTAGAGACTTTCATTTGCTCCATGAATTCCAGACTGGCTCTGAGGCCCACCAAGCCTCCTATACACTGGGCAATGGGGGCTGTTTCCTTGGTGGTAAAGCAGCATTGACATGAAGCACTCACCTCCATCTAGTGCTGCAGTCAAGAATGGTGGATCTATACCTCCACTCCCCTATATGTCTTTATGGTGTGGTACATAATTAATTAAACCCAGGGATAAATTTATGCTTACTTTACATGCCTTCTGAACTTTTTGATGGTCCCTCATAATAATATTCCTGGCAATAAGCTGCCTGTCATAATTGCAGATTGACTTGTTGAAATGACTTATGGTCTGTCTATAATTTGGAATACATCAACAGCAAACACAACTACATTACATTACATACTCTTAATGTATCAAATGATGGGTGTTTTGTTATTCTCAAAGACTACATAAGACTCCAGCAGTGTGACCTTGTGAAATGAATAGACAGAACAAGGACACTGAGGGCTTTACACTAATAGGAAAGAGACCTATGGGATGACAAAGAACAAGATGGTTCAGCCAGATATACAAAGCAAGGAAAGCACTGACATTAAACAGAAGCAATGTTAGAAGGAAAAGAAGAAAATGATTAAGTGCTGTCCACACATACATCACCAAGATAATAATAGTCCAAAGGCATCTGTGATTCTGGATATACATTCTCTAGATACCATCGGAAGCTTTTACAGTTTAATGTATTTCTTAGCTTCCTTCTTTCAGAAACATCTCCTACATCAACACTTCTTGCACCTGCAAAAATAAGAAACCACATAGTGCAGTAATTGTTTTAGTTTATCCGATAGTACACACAGCTGAATAACATTTTGCTACACATGTATCTAAAATGCAGTATGTAATCTATCAGAACACAGTAAACAGAAGCAAGATCTAATTTACAGTAATCCATTCCCAATTACATAACATAACGCTAAGCTTTCTTGGATCTAGAATTTCTGAACTCCGCCAATAAATCATCTACTATAAAAAAAAGTAAAGGTATCCCTGAAACAGGCCGTGGAGGCCCACAGGGTTGTGAGATGTTGAGGTTCCAACATTTTCTAGACAATCGGCTCAAAGATGGCGGCGAGGTTGTCAGCCTTACGCGCCGGCCGCCCTTTACCCCTCAAGAATATTCCTGGTACTCATTTCTGTTAGAGGCTGAGTTGACCCCAGGACCATAGTGCGGCTGGAAGGATTAGATAAAATGAAAAAAATCCACCTCATCGGGATTCGATCCCGCGACCTTCCGGTTTGTAGCATAGTGCCTCAACCAACTACACTAACACGTGCCCCACCATCTATTACAATGTATGCAAAAGTGATATGCATAACACGTACCCATTCTTCACCCTGGATATGGATGCTGTCCTCATCAATATTACAATATATAGTAATTGAAACTTAAGACGGTATCACTCGCATAATATTCAACATCATACCAAAGGATTAAAAATTCAAAATACTCCATTTTCACCCAAAACAACACACATGCAACCATCAGCACCAACAATGCACACTCATATAACAGCCACAGCCCCACAAAGGACAAGGTTCAATAACACATATACCTATGCACCATTCTCCATTCCACCCATAAAAAAACCCGTATGTAATAGGATAATTCTAAAATAAGCTTTATTAATTTAGATAAGTATTTAAATATATTTAAATATTGTAATCCTATACAAAAACTTGTACAAGACAAGCAGGGAATACATTTGTGACATGCATTCCGGTTACTGTTATAAATGCCTGATGATTGTCATAAATGACCAAAACATGCAGCAAAAAATAGCATCTTAATAAACTAACTGATTTTATCAACATCTGAGCCTATCACTTATTTACTGGAAGTGTTGTGATCGACGGAAAAATTTATATAGTAGCGACATGCACAACAGGATGCAAAACATATGAATGTAGATTCAAGTTAAAGTTTACTCATCCAATTAAAAGCATAAATTGGGGAATATGATTTGAATTACATCAAAACTAACAGTTGTGACTACCATATATGCTAACAGTATAGGGTAAATGTCATATCTTTGGGAATTCTCTATTAGGCCCATGGCAGGAAGGTTACTTCTGTATATACAGTGTACAATAAAAATATAATTTTCAGTTCCCTGTTTTCTAATGTGGAACTAACACAGAGCACTCAGAAGATACTGTGAAATTTATTTAGTACTTTTACCCATATATATGGCATCCATGGATGTTAAGTGATGTACAAGTACTGTGGAAGTTTTTAGATGTGTTTTAAATTATCGTTCCTTTCTTAATAATGTTTACACTAGAATTTCTTAATTTTAGTCTCATTCCTTCTTTAAGGTTTTAGCTACTGCATACAATGTATCCCAGAATAATGCTAACCACATTTCTCATGTGATTTTATCCTTTATTTACATCACATTAATAGTAGTAACTAAAATAGCAAGCTCAGATGGTAGTACAGAAATGCTGTCAAGCTCTTTCTTATTGGAGATATTCAAAATGTGTCATTAGCACCAAATCATGAACTACAAATCTGAATAAAGCAAATGAACAGTCACAATGCGGTAACATTATTCTGGGATACTCTGTACTGTAATACTGACATGGAAGGCAACCACATTCTGGGTAAAGAAGAGGCACTTTTGTTTGTACAGAATACATGTGAAAGAACAGACACACTCCATCACCTTGTTCCTGTGGTATATATTTTAGTACTGAAGAAGACTTTTTACATGTTTTGTGCATGAACTGTATAAAATTAATATATGATTGTAAGGTCAAGTCTCTCTGTCCGTTCATACATTTCGTCTCTAAAATTATTCAACAGATTTCAATTAAATAAAGAATGTTGATGAGTAGGTAGCATTCCTGCTTTCTACTCAGGAATCCCATGTTCAAATCTCGGCCCAGAGTCTGGATATTGTGACTTAAGATTTTTGTGATTTTCCTCCATCCCTCCACGCAAATTCTAGCATAGTGCCTCCAATTAGGCCACTGATTCTTCTTTCCCTATTCTAATAATTTATTTTTCATTAATTAACCCATCGTTCAACTCCATATAGCTCAAGCTACAGTCAGTGCTGTCAAATGCATCATAAATGAATACAAAACTGCAGGTATGCACCAAAAGTTGTCCCAAACATTTTGTTTCAGTAGTTACTATAGGATTCTGATGATAGTGTATAACACACTGGACCAGTGATTGAGGCTAGCTCTTTCTAAGGGACCCAACAGAATAGGTGTTTGCCCTCACCTGAGGATGGAAACAGATTTAGTTTCCGAAACGTCGTGTTTTTCTTAGTTATCTTAAAACCAGGACGATGGGTAAAGTCTGAAAACCCAATATCTCTGTATTTTGTTTCAGCCATATCAGTTCAATCACCAATTTACATTAAACTAAACTTTATTATTTCAGAAATGGTTCAAAGTTAACAAGGATGGTATTTGCCAGAATATAGAGACCTACTCATCTACAGGATAATGCTGTATGTTAAGTTTTATAAATTTTGTTCTGAACATTTTTAAATATTGCATATAACATGCAATGTATAATATACAGAATATTTTTCCAGTTATAACTGCATGCAATTATGTAATGACAGAGAAAACACCAATGTACTTGGCATCACTGAGTTCAGCAGTATTGGGAGAATGTGATGCTCATGGTGGCTACATCATGAAGTAGTAGTGATCAAGATTGCATACTCAGCAGGAAAGTGTAATTTTGGTGAAAAAATTTTAAGAGGTCGCTAGTGGTATCATTATTTACCATGAATTCCTAGTGAAATTTGGGTGCAGAAAAGCATNCCAGAAGACAACTTTCTTCATTGTCATCGCCGTGAAAACCTCAAAACTTACAACTGGAAGCATGTTCTACAACATGAGGGGAATTGTCTGTCAGAACACCAGAAAACTTTCATTGTACTGAGCAGGCACTGATGCAGAGTCCCAAGACATCTGTAAAATGTCCTTCTCAACAACTTGACTTGGGAGCCTCATCAACATAAAAGATAATTTGAGAAGATGTGAAACTGCAAGGCTGATAAAGCTAGGAAGTCGACTTCTGTAGTGACTTTAAGATGTTTTTGGAGGATACTCTTGCAGTACCCCAAAGGATGTGGCTTAATGATGAGGCCCATTTTCATTTGAATGGCTATATGAACAAGTGGAACAGGAATGTATGGGATAGTGTACACTCACATGACATAATGCAGACACCATTACACAAAGAAAAATTAACAGCATGATGTGCTCTGCCAAAAGGTGGTATTGTTGGCCAACTTTTCTTTGATGATACTGTGACTGCTGATCATTATCTCCATGTTCACCAAGAAGAAATTCTTCGATCTCTTGCCAGTTTTGGATGTTTATCTTTTAATCAAGATGGGGCTTGGCCATACACTGTGAATGTAGTATTGGATGTGCTCAAAGAGCATTTTGGTGGCAATGTGCTGTATACTCATTTTCCTGAGTGGGCCAGGCCATCATACTCTCCAGATTTTAACCCATGTGAATATTTTTTATGGGGCGTTTTTAGAGATACAGCTTACAGAAGCAATCCACACACAATACAAGAATTGAAACAATAATTTCTGTCAGCAGTCATCAGCATCTGTGAAGAAACACTAGCTGCAGTTGTGTGAAACTTCCACCATCAGATGGCTGCAGATGGTGCACATACTGAAAGTGTGTTTACATGACTGTCAGTTCTACCAAGACCACTGAACACAGAGACACCAAATACAGTGATGTCAGATACTGTACTTAGTTATTCTATGCAATTAAATTGGACTGTCTTTTAGAAAGACCATGTATAATATTAATGTATAATGTGCATAATGTAATACATGAAGTGTAATATATTGTGACGTGTTGCACAATGGAGGGCAACCCCGCACTCCCCAGCGGTACGTGGCAGCATCGTAGCGCTGACATCACCCTATGGTAATAGGCAAGTCAACACCCCGCCCCTCTCCCTGCGGTGACGACACGGCGCCTGGCAACAGCGGCACTCATTACGTAACAGGCAAGCACTGCAGCTATATAAGGGAACTGCACACCCGCCGAAGGGAGTGAACGTGTAGCCGTCCCCAGAGGCAGTTAAAAGTGTATCAGCAGCCGAAGACAGTTTTCCAGTCAGCAGTGAACAAGTAAAAGTGTATCAGCGGCCAAGGACAGTTCTCTAGCCAGCAGTGAGCAGTTAGAAGTTGAGTTGGAATATAGCAGCCGTCGTGGAAAGAAGAACCGGACTTGTGTGTAATTGTGTAATTGGGAGTGTGTAATACAGAGAGACTTGTATAGCTCCTGTACTGTGAATATGTGTAGACTACTGAAGACAGGGTGAACAGATTGTGAATAGGGTTATAAAGTGTGAAACCCCGCAACAGCGTTGTAATTAATTGTAGCCGAGATTTGTAGGTTGTTGAATAAATCAATTAACAATCCGAATGGTGTCTTCAGTAACGAAACATGTTACACTGGTGTCAGAAGTGCGATTGGACTTACACACGTGACCGACAGGATTCAAACTCAAGACACGTTTCACTGGTGTCAGAATTGTTTATGAACTTCAACACGCCTCGACGAATAATTGAACTTACGAGTGCTTCGACTATTATACTGCCACAAAAATGGAGTCACAGCAGATGTTGGAACTTCTGAAAGAGACGAGGGCCTACCAAGTAAAAGCCGATGCCGACCGAGTGCAGATGGAAGAGGATTTCCTGGCGAAATTAGAATCCAATCAAGAAAGAGCAAATATCATGCTGGCAAAATTAGATGCCGATAGGAAGACTGACAAAGAGGAAATGCTGAAAGAGATGAAGGCCGATAGGAAGGATGAGAAGGACGAAATGGAGGCCAATAGAAACAAAGACAAAGAAGATTTAATGGCCAAATTAGACTCCTGTCAAGAAAAGGCAGAGATCAGCCACAAGGAACTCCTAGACAGAATGGAGGATGACAGACACGCCTGGTGAGAAAAGACTGCCGCGGAGATGAGAGCAACCCAAGCAAGGATGGCACAACGAGGAGAGGTCCCCATAGTGACACCGGTCGGAGTGACGATGGCCTGCCGAGAAACGGAAGTACATCCAGGTGAAAAACAGCCGGCCTCAGTGGACAGGAAACCTGAGGTGGCAGAACAACGAGAGGTACCCGTAAAAGAAGTAATTATAATTACGGCTGGAGAACCAAAGAAGAAAAGGTGTAGGGACTGAAATCAGAGAAAAATGAAGAATCCGACATGGGGAAGTTGTGGACCCCAGAAGAAGTTGGCCGTAGCCCGCAGAGGGACGAGCCTCCATGCGAAAGAGGAACGGCAGAAGGAAAACAGCAGGAAGGTGTCCCGCCATGCAACAGTGGCATGGCGTAGGAGGAACATCTTCAGGAATTCTTGGACCCGAGGAGATTATGTATCCTGGATGAAGTTGGCTGCCACCTGCAGGAAGATATCCCATCGCGCGACAGTGGCATGACGTTGGAGAAATGCCTTCAAGAAGGAAACTCCCCAGGGAACCTTCGGATACCGGAGAAAGGACTTGGCACCACGGTCTCGTACCAGCAAGCGGCTGGAAGACCAGAAAGAACAACAACATCAGCGAGTGCAGGCCACACCATTACGTCGACAAAGGAAATTTCTGAAGAAAGCAATGATCAAGAATTGGACCTTGTGGAGGGGTCGACCCCCTCCGAAATGAAAAAGAAGCAGAGCACAGTAGAGGAGCCGATAAAATAGAAGCACCGGCCTCCCCAGAGAGTGAATGTGCAATGGGAGAAAGTGAAGGAATGAATGTAACACAACTGGATTTTCTGGCAAATTGAAAGGAAACCGCTCGAGACGAGCAAGTCTTAGGAGGGGAGCGGACATAATGGCCGGAGAACAGTCGCTGCAAGGAGTAGTCGAAACAACAGGAGACGCAGAAAGCCATCATTTGAAGAAAAGGAACTGGGGTGCACCGTTAGGCTATTCGGGACGAACAGCCTTAAGGAGGGAGCAGTGTGATGTGTTTCGCAATGGAGGGCAACCCTGCCCTCCCCAGCGGTATGTGGCGGCATCGTAGCGCTGACGTCACCCTATGGCGGCCCAGGTTCGATCCCGGGTCTGGTCAAGCAGGATTTGTGGTGGACAAAGTGGCGCTGGGGTGGGTTTTCTCCAAGTACTTCGGTTTCCTCTGCCAATCTTCATTCCACCAATTGCTCCACAATCACCCTCACCTATCATCTGGGGCTGGTAGAATAGGCCAGAAGGGGCCACAGTACAAGGGACTTAATCCCACCCCACTAGCATTAAAAAAAATCCTTAACCATGTAATCTCTTTTCTGTCAGGACATAAAGCATTAGAGTTGTGAGCACATAAAGTGGTGGGCTGTAAATCTACACACCATGCCAAGAGCTATCATGTGCCATCACAGTGATTGTCACTGCAGCCAGCATCATTCAGTGTCAGGTGATGGTGTGTGGTAGGAATGTGATTTGTTTTGGGATAAATGTTTAAATAAATGGATGAGGAAGGAAGTAAACGTATAATTTTGCATGAAAAAGCAAGTGAAATTGTGTAGTGTGTGTATGACTATTCAAACACAAGTCTCAACAGGCAGATGACGGTACAAATGTTGTCAGATGTCAGAAACAAATAGAACTGGCTGTGACATAGGACTCAAATAATGAAGATAAAGATGATACAGAAGATCTATTAAACTGAAGTGAAACGGAGAGTTACATGGAGGTAGGCCTAGGCCAAAATGGGGGCTGTAGC
>NW_019723911.1:311773-528933 GCF_002891405.2 Cryptotermes secundus | reverse complement strand
GTACAGTGTCGAAAATATGTGATAATGTTTTAGTGTTACTCAGCTAAATGCATATTTTGTTTCTAAATTAAATAATTCTGAAAAGTTAAACAGTTCCATCTAGTGTGACAGGTGAAGATTTTTCTTATTTCAATTATTTATGCCATATTGTAATAGTAGCTTCTAACTGTATTGATGTAAAGGTGTCGCTCTGAGAATGGTCTCTGAAGACCGAAACATGTAAGGGTATAAATATTTGAAATAAGAAAAATCTTCACCAGTCACATTAGATGGAGCTGTTACAAAGAATAACAACTAATGGTCTGTAACTACCATCAACATATATAAATAATACCAAATGAGCCTGCAAAAAAATAAATAAATAAATAAATAAATAAACCAACTCCCCTATAAGAGTGTACAAAGACCTGAAACATATGCCCTCACACAGATGTTTCTACACTGATTTCCCCACATTATATGAACTTCATAACACAATAACACAGCTACAGAAACATTAAGTATAATACATATTCATATAGACATAAAATACAGGATGATTAAAAAATCTGAACAATTACATGGAGTCTTCTGTTAGAGGACTTGAATCCTCAATAAACATCTGAAATGGCAACTGAGATGAAAGAAATGTTTGGCAGCTTTCATCCATGCTCTGATATTTGTAGATATGAAGTGCCGACTGCATGCATTGTTTGCATATTAGAAACGTTCACAAATCCCCATGTGTTCATATATTTTCTAGTCATCCTGTATATGCTTAGTTACATCCCCAAAGGAAAACACTCATTCTGAAGAACATACATTTCACACATGCAAGAGATAATACTAATAGCATTCTGCCACAACCTGTTATCAAAAAAGCTTACAGTATATCTGATCTACGACACATAAGCTATTTAATGTTACAACAAAGGGCAGTAATCTTACCACACCAAACATTCTCTGTTACTGTTGGGTGTTAGTACTCTAACCTGGGTTAATACTGTAGTAAAACTCCTTCCATTCATCGAGCCAAACCTCTGCTAGGCGTGCGTTGTTATGGTTTACTATTTTAGAAGTGCCCCCAGGAAAGGTATAAGGGGTGGATTTGCGGAACACATGACCCACATGTGAGCAAGTGGCAATTTCTAAGTTGCCACCACACATCCAAACCTATAACAAGGAAGCCGTGCCTCACATCACACAGTGTGTACCAGCCACAACTCTGTTGATACATTGAATGCTAGACAGTGGTAGAACCCAAAGGCATGAAACATGAAAGGGAATTATAACTCAACTGCTTCAAGGATAATACAGCACTGACAAATATTAAACAGATGGGAACTGGTAAGGCATGTTTCAGGGATTGACTGATTTTAGTTTTATTCGGTGCTCTTTACATAGCGTGCAAGAAAACACAGATAGGGATAGTCATGTCTTGCTGTCTGTGTGCCCAGCCATATCCCCTTCTGTATCCACATTTCAACTTGAGAATTGCTGATGGATGTTAATAAAATCTGATATGAACATTCTGCTACTAGAGGACACCACAAAATCATACTTTCTGATTTCATATAATCAGTGCTAGAAATGTGGAAAACACATATCTTTTTTTTTTGTGATGTGGAAGCAATATCAGAACCATCAGAATGTCATACCCACGACAGCTACAAGAAACCATATCAAACACAGGTCTACTAAAAATCATAGTAATGGTAATAAATATGGTAATGACTGAAACCAAACTGCAATAAATTTTATAGATGTATGAAATATGCATATGCTCAAATGCCAAATTCAGAATGCCAAGGCACAAAGAACACATATAGAAACCATATGCTGCCATCTGCTCACGCTGGTTCCTCGCTCCCAGATTTTTCTACCCTTAAGATGAAGGCAATATGTTCCTCCGAAACATTGGTTCACACAAGATCTACATGGTGTCACATCCCAGACAACGGCATTCTTCATCGTTATATCTGGTAAACTGCATAGATAGCAGCTCCACTTATACATTAAGTAAATTTATCAACTCCTAGTCATTTTTATTAACAAGAAATCAATTTCCCTTCCAGATCCTACATTACTGTTTTTGACAATCACATTTCATTCATGTCTGCTAACTGTGAAAATAAATCTTTCTCACCAGTGTGAGATACAAGTAACTGAAACAAAATATTATAACTCAAGATAACCCCAGTCATTACCATCAAAGCCTACATATTGGTACCTGTGTACCTGAAAAGAGAAAAATGAGTAATTGATTTTACTTTGAAGAAACATATAAAACAGGTATTACAATTACAGTCCTCTGAGCTATGATGCCATATAGTTCAGCAGGCAGCTACCAAACCAAGGAACCTAAGAAGTGAAAAGGGATCTCAAATAAAACATTAGATCATAATATCTGGCCCTGGGATACAATATCAGAATGCAAGTCACATTACCACACAAACCTATCAAAAGGTGAAACACATTTTCAGCATTCATGTGCTACAAGTGCGCTTATAAAGTAATTTCCATTTTAGTGTCAGGTATGGTAAGTCTTATGAGAAATAACAAAGAGTGAAACAGATTTGGGCTGGTAATGTTTAACCTTGCAAACATAGTCATAATTATATGTAACACAAACTTTAACATTAAAAAAACCTCAGCATTTTCCCTATAGTGTATATTAATGTGTTCTGTATGATTCTCACAATAAGCAACAATTATTTACCTAACGGCATTAACCAACCAGTTGTTGTAATTGAGACGTAGTGTGATTTGTGTGACTTAAGAACCACTCCTCCTCCTCCTCATCATCATCATCATCATCTGCAAGGGTCTAGTATGTCAGACCCTTCTGTCCTTAAACATGAAGCATCTGCATTTATAAATATTATTTAGAAAAACTTCTTGCTTCGAAGAATTAAAACAGAAGTCAACACCAAGACCGTTGACTTCAAGATTCAATCCAAGGCATGTACTGTACTTCGATGGGAGAGATGTGGTTGGTGAGAGAAGAAAATGCAAATATTGGAGGAGGATGGAATGTGTTCATAACACATCTCCTAACCCAGTGAAAAGCAACACGTTGAGTGCATTGCAACTGTAATCAGTGCTGGACATTTGGTGACAAGGCCAAGTGCATATAACTGCAAGCCTCCATGAAATAACAAACTGCAGTACTGATTCAAGTAAGTGCACAGCAAATGTGTAATTGTGGGACAAAAACCAGCTTGGTTAACCAGATTAGTGGCAAACATAAATGTCTGAGCTCACTAGCCTGACTTTCATTACCAAAAACTATTATCATAAAGGACAATATCTGAAAAATTACGCAAGTCTGACTTCAAAATGGAAAATTTTCCCCAAATCTTTGTACTTTGTGAATTAAGATTCACACTTAAAATGGAGTATACTTTCTAATTTTTAGAATTATATGTATTTTGTTTCTCAGTCTTGCATCCCACAGAAAAACAAGATTTATAACTTTTAAAGTAATTCATGAGCATCTCAGAGCCTGCTGCAAACTGCCATCAAGGCCACTCCTCCAACTCAGGTCACTGAGACGTTGTTGGAATCGACATGCCTATAGGCCATCAAACCACAAACACCCACCCACATGACAGCAGATGCTGGAGATGCTCCCTGATTTTACACATACCTTAGCCCTCCATAGAATGTACATATTCATGCACTGAGGTTCCTTTTTTGGGAAGAGCAAAACTGAAACTCAAAACCCTGGTCTCCTGCACAAGATGTGAGTGGGATTCCTGAGGACAAGAGTTCAAGTTTGGTGCTGATACCATTCAACTTCTCTTCAGCGAACATTCAGCATTTTTATTTGGTTCTTTCTCATCTGACATTGGACCTTGTTGTAAGGTAAAAGGTAAAGTTGTCCCTGTGCTTAACTAATTAAGTACTATGCCAAGAAGACAGGTGGGGGAGTGGATGTATAGATCCATATTTCCTTGACCTCGGCACTAGCTGAAGGTGAGTGGTCAGCTTCATGCCCCTCGACCCTGTTGTTTGTAATTTATTTATGACTGTGTGAACAGTTTTTCTATGTTGAACTGTTAACATCCTGAAATTTATAATGCAATTACCTTCTTCATTCTTACATAATCACATTTTACAGAGATATTTTTTGCCTGTGATTCTGTATGGATGTGAAACCTGGTCTCTTGACATTCAGGGAAGAACACAGACCAAGGGTGTTTGAAAACAGGGTACTGAGGAGAATATTTGGATCGAAGAGAGATGAAATTATGGAAGACTGGAGAGAACTACATAATGAGGAACTTCATAACTTGTACTTTTCACCAAGTATAATTAGAGTGATCAAGTCAAGGAGGATCAAATGGGCAGGGCATGTAGCATGAATGGGGGCGAAAGGGAGTGCATATAGGGTATTGGCGGGAAAGCCAGAAGGAAAGAGACCACTGGGAAGACCAAGGCGTAGGTGGGTGGACAATATTAAAATGGATCTTAGAGAAACAGGGTGGGATGGTATGGACTGGATCCATATGGCTCAGGATATGGACCAGTGGAGAGCTTATGTGAATACGGTACTGAAGCTTCGGATTCCATAAAATGCTGGGAAGTTGAGTGGCTACACAACTGGTGGATTCTTAAGAAGGGCTCAGCTCTGTGAGTGAGTGAGTTCCAATGTGTGTAACTTACACATGGTATTTAATACAGGAGATGAGGCAACTGTGGATTACTGCTCGGCTAACACATAACACATAAGCTCAAATCATAGGAGCAATTCAGTGATTTGTTGGGGTGAAACTGAAGAGGAATTGTAATGTGTATACATTTGGGTTTTTGGTTCTGCTAAAAGCCTAAATGTCCATGCACTGATCTGACAGAGGCAGTGACTGCCTCTTCCACTTAAACAGTTCAATAATATGCAAGAAGCTTTCTGACTATAGCATTTTAACTGGCTAACTGATTTTCTGTTTACCAGTTTGCGGAATCCACTCTCTTCTAGTGAGAACTTCCCCAGCATTTTATGGAACATGCAGGTTCATTACCGTGTTCACAAGAGCCGTTCACTGAGACAGATCAATCCAGTTCATACCATCCCATCCTATCTAAGATCCATTTTAATACTATCCACCTGCCTGTCTTGGTCTTCCAAGTGTACTCTTTCCTTCTGGCTTTCCCACAAATATCCTATATGCATTCCTCTTCTCCCCATTGGCACTACATACCCTGCCCATCTCATCCTCCTTGACTTGATCATTCTAATTATACTTGGAGAAGAGCACAAGTTATGAAGCTCCTCATTGTGCAGTTTTCTCCAACCTCCCATCACTTCATCCCGCCTCAGATCTTCTAGTAAGAGTGAGGGAATATTTTAAAGTTCAAATTATAAAACAAAATTAATTTTTCTCCAGTCATCAAACTATCCATTATATGACCACTGCAAACTTCTCTCCCAATTCCAGTAAAAACTGGTATTAAAACATCACATTTTAGTGTCAAAACCATAAGACACATTTAAAAAATTATATGAAAAATTGTTTCACATTTCAAAACTCGTATGTATCTAAATAGACAGAAATTCCATTAGTTTAACAGTGCCAAGAAAAGAAGATCAACATTTCAGTACTAAGAAGAAAGTCATCTTCTGGGATCTGGCGACATGTATTCTTTGTTTTAGCCGACGTTTCGGAGGAACGTATCGCCTCCATCTTCAGGACAGGTGAACTGGCTTGTGAATACAGTAGCTGTAATGATTAGGAAGTGAAAAGCGCTGCTATATATATGAAGTAGGCAGGGGGTTGGATAGGGGAGGAGACCAATGGGAGCAGTGAAGTAAGGCCATATATGGTCTTGTGGGTGAAGGTTGGGGGGGGNGAACTGCCAGTGAATCCCGGCAACTTGGAGGTCAATGGCACGGAAGTTGCGGTTAGACAAGAAGAACCGGTTGGCTGAGGACGGGCTACTAACGTCAATGACATGATTGACAGGGGACAGGCTACTGACGTCAATGACATGACGAAAAACTGGGGTGGCTTGGTGGAGTTCTCTTGAGGGAAGAGATGAGAGGCTAAAACAAAGAATACACGGCACCAGATCCCAGAAGACGACTTTCTTCATAGTCATCGCCGTGAAAACCTCAAAACTTACATTTCAGTACTAAGTTTGCAAATGTATAAGTAACTGATTGAGCTTACACTAATTAAAAAGGCTGATGTAGTTCAAGCCTATTTAAATGACAGCAAACAACTAAGTTTGATCACTGGATCATTTGAAGTTCATATTCATAATTTGATCAGATGTTTATATAGCACACAAATTAATGCATGATTACTGTATGACAATGGAGGAGTGAAATATTCTGAAGATTCATCTGATAGCTGTCAAGACAATATAACAATTATACACAAGTCACAGTATTATGTACAGTAACTTCAACTACAATAACTCATAGTTCAGGCAGTCAGATGCTAGCTTCTCTCTGCAGAGACTCGTGGGATTTGAGGCAGAACAAGTATTAATGGGACACAATATTTTTCAAGTACTTCAGTTTTCTCTTGTTAATCATCACTCCACCAATGCTCCATATTCTTCCACCAGATCCCCTGATGTAGGTGATAATCCCTACCAACTAGACTATCACAAACTTGGCTTTTATCTGTGACCCTAACCCTTCGCTAGGCCCAAAATAAACAAGTTCAATTCTAGTTCTAACTCTTACATGAATATCAATCAGTAGTGAAAGTAATTCAAGCTTCCCATTTTCAGTTCTGATAGCTTCCACATTTCTCTCAGAGTTGTTCTTGCCAGAAAATATTCTTTCTGATTTTTGATAATAAATATTATTCTTGAAAAGTTGTATCCTGACTTGCAATAGATTACACACAGTTATATCACAGAACACAGAACTTTTCATAAACATTGCTGTGAGAACCTCAAATCCCACATTATCATTCTTTTCATAATTTTCAATTACAACTGACTCCAACAGATTCTATAGCAATTTTCTTGGACTGTGTTTGCCAACAAGACTTTTGGATTCTTTGTTATGCACCACTTCAGACAATACAGTAATAAAGAAAGTACAAAAGAGCAGCTTTGAAGATTTATGCCATATATGTTGAGACATGGGTGTAGGACACTAGGAGCATTACATGTATATATTTCTGAAATTACAAATTTCTAATGCTATATGATTAGTTGCTAAAATAATGAGCTCACTTTAACATAACCAAACAAGTTGTTAGTGGGTATTAGTAAACATACAAACAACAGAAGCACTTTTGTGTTAGTATCAACGATGGGACACAAAGCCATACATATTAGTTTTTGCTCCCAGTATGTTTCTTCTATCTACCTGGATTCATTAAATAATAGAACTCTCGCCATTCGTCCATCCAAACTTCTGCCACACGGGCGGCATTTTGCAACACTACTTTCGATACACCTCCGGGGAAGGTGTAAGGGGACTTGTCACGAAATACATGACCAACATGTGAACATGGAATTATTTCCAAAATGCCTCCACACTGCCACACCTGGAAACAACCTGTACTTAAAACACACAAATGCCTACACATCTAGTACATCTGCTAAACCAATCATATTTTTCAGCCTATAAAATTTAACTAATCCTTTATCTAAAGATTATGAGAACTAGAAATACAGGTCGAACTCAATACGGTTTTTCAGTTCTAATGTGTAAGTATCACAAGATACAAATGGAAATGTTATTTTAAAAAAACATCCAACTTTCACATGAAAATACAGTACTTACTATTTGGGACATACAAAATATGTAATGCTGCCAAAGTTGATATAAATGTTCTTATAAATATACAAAAAAATTTATGAAACTAATCATCATTACATAAAACAAGAAAGGAACCTTATGGACTCCTTCATTAGATAAATTTCTTAATAACAAATGTTCTGCATATGCTATAACTTCCACACAGCATGTTGCACAATGAGCTTAGGAATTCCAAAGTTTAAGTGGTAAGAGTCATTAGAGCTAGGATGAAGGATTGATTGACATATTACTTTGGGGGATCAATTAATTCCAGAGACATATAGCTTCAAGTATGTAGGAATAATCATACACAGCGATTTAAGCTGGGCAGATCATGTAAACTATACACTATGAAAAGCATGGAAGGCCCTTCATTTAATGTGTATACTCAAACAGGGAAATAATAACATGAAACGTCTAGCTTACATGTCATTAGTGAGACTGATACTTGATTATTCCATCATTTCAAAAGAATATAAGAAGAGAGTTTTCCACACTTTATATTCTGCAGTAATCTGAGGGGATGATGAGGCATGGGATCTCTAAAATTGTGATTAAGAATACACCCATTTTGGGTTGCACAGGGACATGCTTCAATGACCTAACCTTTCAGAATCTGTGATGATAAAGATGATTATTACTCTCATTTCATAAACAATGAAATCCTAAATCCATTGTGCAACATTTTGTACAAAGAAATTCCACATGACAAAGAAAGAAAATGTGGAATCCCATAGTGTTTTTATATCGTGATTTTATTGTCAATGTGTTAAAACACCTGCCGTATCATAAAACTATATATATGAGACAAGAAGACAAGAAAATTACTTTCACCAATTTTGCAACCATGATGTCAAAAAATCAGACTACTCTGACTAAAATTAACTCACCCTGAATGACATCTCTAGATTCTCTCCTCCCCATATATCCATTCCCTCATCATATGCACCAAGTTCATAGAAATATTCTCGATCTATTGAAAAGAGTCCACCAGCCATTGTTGGAGTTCGGAGAGGAGCAGTTCGGTCACCGCCTCTTCTGTCCATCTCTCTCTGAGGCACCCGATACCTGAAACAGAAGCATACTAGTATTCCTACACAGAAAGAGCAATAAAACATATCCTACTCTTTACTCCTACATACAGTCAAACTTGGTTACAGCAAAACCCTGGCTATAGGATCTTATACCGAGTGGTGTTAGCGGCCTCCGTAGTCTAGAGGTAACGTTCCCACCTCATGACTCGTAGTACGCGGGTTCAAATACCCGGCAGAGGTCGTCGAATTTTTAAGGGTGGAAAAATTCAGGGAATAAGTCCTCCGGGAGGAACTTTAAGCCGTGGGTCCCGTGTCGTAGCTTTACGGCACGTAAAACAACCTCATATCTCCAAAGGAGGTCACTGAGCCAAATTATGGATGTTTCCCGCCCAGCAGCAGTCTCTAATACCTTTGGTAGATTGGGGAAGCATTATAGATACCTCTCAGCTAGTAGAGCCGGTCTCGCTGGCTGGGCGGGACTGATGGTAAGCACCCGTACCGGTAGGATATAGAGACTGGTAGAATATCATAGAGGGAAGCACAATGGACGAAGACAGGTCTAAGTGCATGGGGAAACCCACCCTCTCCAATAACTAACTAACTATACCGAGTGGTGTTTATTAAATCTCTATTAAACACACGTTTTTTTGCCTCTCTCAAAAAGACAATCATGAAATTAGAAATTTGTTTATAATGACATGTGGCACCCTGTTCTCACCCCACTTCTTTGCATGGACATTGAAAAACTTATTGTGACTTTCTCCTACCCTCTGTGGAGAAGACCTTTTCTAACAATACTGAATGACCCTGAGAACTCAATACCCTCAGAAAATGTGCTGAAAAAGTAGGTTAAGTAACAAACAAGCTTCAAAGACAAAGTGGCTGAATTTGCAAAGGAAAAAAACCCTTAAGTGTTATGGATAAAGTTAATGTGATAAAACAAATTGAGAGTGGAAAGGAGAAAGCTGATGTGTACTGGGATTCAGTTAATTCCACAACTCAAATAATATGGAAAAAATGGGACAAAACTGTTAGTATATTAGGGGAGGAGGTGATCACAATTTAAACAATTACAGAATACAGAATGCAGTGACGTGGACAAAGTGCTATTAAAACAGTTTAAACAAACAGAAAGTGAAAATGTATGGTTTAACAACCCTCTTCTCATGGACAAAACCAAAGAATTACTGATTTTGTGTGTTCTAATTGTAATGCAGCAGAAAAGAGAAAATTGTTTGTTATTGGGAAATCAAAAAGTCCTTGACATTCAAGAATGTAAAACTCCTGCCTGTTCAATGCAGTGCCAATAAAAAGTCATGGATGACCTCCAATCTGTTTGAAAGTGAGCTTTGGGACTGACAAATGTAACTGCAGAACAGGAAAATTCTGTTGCTTGTAGACATCTGTCTGGTACATCCTGGGTTTGATAACATGCCAAACATTAAAACGGTGTTTCTTCCAGCAAACACCATGAATGTCTTACAACCTATGGATGAAGAAGTGATCAGAAGTCTGAAATGTCACTGTCTCTGTATGAAGGTGTGTGTAAAATTGATCATAATGCTATTGCATCATATGATCTAGATGCATATGTCAGCATAAAGGATGATGATGTTATGGCTGAAACACATACAGGGAGGGCACCACCATGGAAGCAAAGATAAGACAAACAAACAAATTAGAAGAGGGGGGGAGACCATTATCAAGAAACTGAAATGGTGGCTCCTAATTTAAATAAGGTTCTTGAGGTCTTTCATACTGTAAACAGATTTTGTGAAGCCAGATTGGAGGAAGTAAAAAAAGTAAAAGTAAAGCTATTCCTGTAACAGGCCATGAAGGCCCACAGGGTTGTGAGACGTTGAGGGTCCCACATTATCTAGACAACCGGCTCAAAGATGGTGGCAAGGTTGTCAGCCTTATGCACCGGCCACACTTTACTCCCCAGGAAAATTCTTTAATTAATTCCTGGTACTCATTTCTGTCAGAGGCTGAGACAACCCCAGGGCCATAGTGCAGCTGGAAGGTTTAGGTCAACTGGAAAAAATCCAATGACCTCAATCGGATTTGAACCCGCGACCTTCCGGCTTGTAGCATAGTGCCTCAACCAACTATGCTAACGCATGCGCCTAGAGGAAACTGAAATTATTTAAAAAACTGGGAAAATCAAGGACGATTCAGAGGAGTCTGGAAAAAATTAGAGAAGAATAAAATAACAGATTTCTTCATCTAAATTTCCATAATTCTGTAATTTTATTATGTACAGTACATGTGTCCTGTAGTATCAGTTATTTTAATAAATGTAATTTTCAAGACATATGCACATACTTTTAAAGTTACCATTTTTATACATAAGCCCTACTTTACATTTAAAGAGAAATTAGTGCTGTACAGAATGATTCTATATATTTCTTCTTGAAAACCGATTTAATTACTTAAGAACAGTCGGTACAAAACTTGTTTATAATGATGTAATTTCTCCAGTCCCTTGGATGACACTGAAACTGAGCCTGGCTGTAATATGAATACCTCCATATTTTTGGTAACTGGATAATGGTTTACAGTTGCAGATAAATTGTGTCTTGAAATTCATGCTGTTCTTGTCACTGTTCAGTGAGGGCTAAACAACCAGTTCCCTTCCTCCTTAAACTGCATATTTTTAATGTCCTTGGCACTACAGCCCCAGTGGGCCTAGGCCTACCTCCATGAACTTCTCCGTTCACTTCGGTTTTTCTAGATCTTACACATTCGGTAGGATTCCTTGGGCGAGTGATCAGCTCGTTGCAAGGCCTCTACCTGTACACAAACTCAGAAAAACGCACACACACAAACTAAACATCCATGCCCTGAGTGGGATTCGAACCCATGATCCCGGTTTCCAAGCGAGCGAAGACAGTACATGCCTTAGACCGCTCAGCTACTGTGACCGGCAGACTGCATATAGAATGAATTACTCATTACCAAACTGGTAGCAGATAACATGCCTGACATGAAAACTCTACCCACCTCCTATCCTCATAACCTTATTTCATAAATATTATTCCTGAGCTCCTGTGTTCTTACTAGCCTTCCAAGAGGTTTCCAATCAGCATTCTGTATGCTTTCCCATCTTCCCCATCCAAGCAATGTGTGCAGCAGCCCCCTTAACTTCACTATCGTAACACAAGGTGACCTCTACAAATCACAAAGCTTCTCACATAATATCCTAGCTGATCATTTACTTTATACCCTCTTAGATCCCAATGACCTTCTATGATGCTACGTAGGGACTTACAGTAAGAGACCATGTTTTACAGCCTCACAGAACAACAAAGAAGCAGTTTCTGTCTCACATAATACAAATACAAACGCATCTCAATCACTGGTGCTTAGGAAGTACACAGACAAACAGTCTTCGAACAATGATGACAACAATGACAAGGAAGACAAAACTAAAATCTCAAGACATAAATGATTTGTTACCTAACTAACCTCTGACTTCTGCCTTTATTTGAGGTTTTAATAGCGTTGGAGATTCATACTGTGATACTGTATAGCCTGCTGGGTGGGTACCATGTTTTCATGGAACATCCTACCTCCACCTTCAGGCAGAAGATGGAGGCAACATGTCCCTCAAAACCAATAGTAGCTATCCACCAGAGTACATGGTATAATTACCCAGAAGGCTACAGTATGAATTTCTACTGACACTCTCAGGTTTTTATTATGGACATAAAATGTTCACAATACATCTCATACTGTTTCCATTCAGGCCCCATTCTAACCTGAACCTATATACCCCCCTATATGAAGTTAGAAAAAAAGATAGTAAACCAAACTTACCATCTGAAATTTAATTTCCAGTTGAAACCACCCCATGTCATATCTGAGGCAGTGATGTATTCAAACGTTTCATCTGATATTACATCAATAATAGGGCACACCACAGTCTTTCTGCAAAGCAAAAACAAATATTAACCTTTATCGTACGTGTGTAGCACAACTGTGCCGCCAGGTCTGGTATGACACAGCAGGCACAGTACCATACTTTTTACAATGCACTTTTTACGCCGCCGCCGCCGCCGCCGCCGCCGCCGCCGCCGCCACCGCCACCACCACCACCAAGTTGAAGCCAACACCATACAATGGTGGAGAGAACAATATACAAGTATGGGGCAACCTACTTATAAAAGATTAGTTTTAATATAGATTCTCTCATCCATGCATGCCTCTCAAGTGAAATATTTTCTCTGAAGTTTTCATGTCCCCATTGCATGCTACTTGTCCTGCACAGTTCATCCTTACTGAGCAAGCAGAAATATTATATACTGTTATATAATTGAACTTACCTATCTTCCACTATCCTGGCAAGCAAAGGTTCCAGCCAGCCCTCTGTACATTCACAATGAGCATCCAGAAAGGTGATAACCTGCCCCTTTACATGCTTTGCTCCGAGAAGTCTCGCCCGGATTAAGCCGGATCGTTTCTCTGTTCTTAGCACATAAACTGGGACTGGTAGAGTAGACACATAATCTTCAAGCTGTTTTCCTAGGTGTTCTGAAACAGGGAACAAAATGAAATACTCTATCAGTAAAACTGCCACCATAACTGGTATGTCTTACAACTGACCACTAACAGATTACAAAATATTGTAGCATGAAGACCTGTTACTAGGTAGTGCACACACACACACACACACACACACACACAAAAAAACACACAACAACAACAACAACAACAACAGGTTTCCACGGCGAGTTCACGTGCAACAATAGAGGAACTGTTGGAAATGATGTTTTCCATGTAGTCCATGCTAAAGGGTTATATAACAAGGACATCAGCTAAGCTGTCAGTGACTTGTAAGTCAGTCTGCGGAGCAAAGAGTAGGAATTGGTGTGAGATGGCTGCCAGCCTCAGTCAGTCAAATGGAACAAGATGAGTTGCGGGATATCTGCCGGACAGTAATGACATGAGCACAGAAGCTGGAGAATCTCCATTGCAAAGACACATTTCCAGGAAACAAACAGTGGAAACAGACTGAGAAGGCTCAGCATGTGCTGTAATGATTTGTAAAGTGTGGAGATTAGCAATTGTGTTACAGTTACTTGTAGTTACAATATGTAAGCGGTTAATAAACCCAATCTCCAATCCAAACCCCCTTCAACAGCCACATCCTAATGCCTGACAACTGGTGACAGAAGTGGCTGGATTGGAATCACACCCAGACACGTGATGTAGAGACAGCACTAAGCTATATATCACCACATTATGGATATCAAACAAATGATGGCATGCCTGTTGGCTGAAATAAGAACCAACCAAGAGGAAATGAAAGAAGACATAAGAACCAACCAAGCCAAGATGGACAGCAATCTAAAGGAAATGAAGGAAGAAATGACGGCAAGACTTGAAGCCAATATCAAGGCCAATAATGATAAATTTTAGGTTTTTCAAGGCACTCTTGTCTACTGGCTGGATATCCACCAAGCCAGGACAGAGGCCATTCAAGAAGCAATAACAGCCAAGATGGATGCCCATTAGGAAAGGATGGAAGCCAGTATTGATGCCCAGGTAGAAGGAATGAAGGACTGCTTAGGAGTGATGGAGCCCATCTGGAGAGGAAGAAGACAACCCCAGGGGAGAGGGTGAATGTAACGGTACACCTTGAGGATTCTAATTTAGTGTGACATGCGAGGAGATGATCAGGCCAACTGTGGGCTGATACGGGGACCAGTGTCTAGTGGTAGGGTGCAAATGACAGCCAAAGACACAGACCCACAGCAATGGCGGGTACAGGCAGAAGCTGACAGCTGGCCAAGGGTGGTTGGCCCACCATGCTGTTCCTGCACAGCATAAGGGACATGGTCGTCAGGAAGACACATTGGCAGTGCCTGGAATGCAGCAATGGAATAAGGCACCAAGACTTAAAGGAGCAACTATGTCTGAGGAAGGAGAGGACATCCGGCAGGATCTTCAGGAAGACCGTACAGCTTGAGGTTGGAAAAGCAAATGGTCAGCACTTTCATCAGACTGAGGAAACAGCAGTCTCTAATACCTCTGGTAGATGGGGGAAGCATTATAGATACCTCTCAGCTAGTAGAGCCAGTCTCGCTGGCTGGGCGGGACTGATGGTAAGCACCAGTACCGGTAGGATATAGAGATTGGCAGAAATCATACAGGGAAGCACAATGGACCAATACAGGTCTCAGTGCATGGGGAAACCCACCCTCTCCAATAACTAACTAACTACTGTGTGCAAGAATTTGGATTGAAGTCTCTGAATTATTTTTGTGTTTGACAGTTTTGTACAGCCCCATAGCTGTATACCTTATGTCCATACGGGTTTTATTATACACTTGTACAGTAGAAGTTTGTTCTCTATGGATAGCTTGGATTTACAGCCCAAAAGCCATACATTTTTCCTCTTAATTCTAATGTTCTTCTGGCTCATTGAAGGCAACATTTTCATGGTGGACAATAAAGGACTTAATTTGTAGGCAAGGAAAGTGAGAAAATAGGCACTACATCATCAGGGTCAAACTAAATAGGCTTATCACTGCCTGGTAAGGGTCCAGAGGAGCAGAGCAAGTGGATGACTGTGGAGATGTGGAAGGTCCAGGCCTTCCGGCCTTCATTTCAAACTTATTTAGAGATAGAGTCTAAAGCAGCCCTGTCAAACATGCGGCCCCCACAGCCACAAAGTGCGGCCCCCTCAACTTTTAGAGCTAATTTATATTAAAATTTTAGTAGAAATATTTTGTGTAAGATAATTTTCCAACAGACCAGAAGACAAGAAGTCTCATGCAGACATAAATTAGCAGGCTGTAGGAAAAGTGATTCTGAGAATTGCAGAAGGGTTTGTCCAACTAACGGTTTGTAAAGTTTGTGAAGGACAAACTATTGTATTTCAGACACACAGAATTACTGGGTTTCTGGACTTTTTCCATCGTCCAGAATTCTAGGTAATAGAGGACACTCTAGGTCGTGTCCTCTGTTCTATGATTCCGGATGATGGAAAAAGTCCAAAAACCCAGTAATTCTGTGTGTTATTTAGAGATGACTGGAGAGTGATATTTAGTTCTCTTCATATATATCTCTCTACAACAGGTCAACATATCATCAGTCCCTCTGTTTACTCTCAAGTATCATGAAGAGTTGAGGTCCATCTTTTCAAACCAGGCCACTGCTGATGCAATCTCATGCAGTGCACCTGCCATCTCCTTCATGCTGAAGTACTGTGGCTCTGTATTTCCATCACTAACCTTATGTACAATCAGTATCTGAGAAAAGTAATTCTTCCACATATCAAAAATTTTGTTTTTGTTCTTACTGTGTCTTGCAAGATAATTAATTTTATCTTTCAGATATTTCCTCTTTTAATTATGGAATATCTACTTGCTTCATGTCTTGACACTGTTCAGAATACCTCCACTTACTTGGCACAGGTTCTGTAACCACTGTAATCTGGCTTACTTCCTATGGTCTAATAGATGTGAATATCGTATGTCAAATCATGGCTTATGCTGCTTAAATTCATAATAATCCAGACCCTCTTTAGCTAAAGTTTTTATATTCTCACTAACAGTTTCCCAAGTTGTATTCAGATCTGCATCATCATTAATATTTTCAAAGCTGTGAACCTGTTTTGGGATGTTAGCCTGATATTGTTCTTCACTTGCTGTTGCAATTAGTTTCTTCAGATTCAAGTGCTCCATATCAGACTTTTGTGTTGCTCTTTTACTTACTGTCTCCCCTTAACTTCTGCAACCATCACATAGTGATCAGTATCACAGTCCACTCTCTCAAAGGACTGGCCATCAGGTACACTCAAATGACATCTTGTATCTACCAAAATGTGATCAATCTTTTCATCAGGAGATATCCAAGGGAATTTATGAATTTTGTAATGTGAAAACACTGAACTCTTGACAATTAGATTTTTGAATGTGGTGAAGTTTTCTTTTGCTAACTCCATTAGCATTACATATTTTGTGTAAACTCTCATTCCCAATTGCTGATGTGAAAATACCTCCTCTTCCTATTTTGGTACTGAAATCCCCTAACAAAATTTTCATATGTATTTAGGTAACTGATTGAATATACTTTCTAGTTCCTCACAGGAGCAATCCTTCATATTATAAGTTTTATCCTTTGTTGGGGCATGAACATTCAGAACAATGATATACCAGTGATCTCTCAATATTATATGATGATTAATGATATGCCATCATTAATAAACTTTCCTCTCAACTGCTGATATTATTCTCTTAAGTACAAATAATTCTGTCAGACCTAACACTCCTTAGCTAATATATCCCAACCCTCTCAGTGGGGTGGAGGGAGTTATTTAAAGAAGTCAGTGCTTCAATGAATAAAATTTCATCATGCTTGAAGATAATGATTGCATAAATCAATGTGTGTATTCATACCTCTCTCACTAGCATCATCCACAAGAATTATTTCCTTCAAGAGAGGTCGTGGAGACCTGTTGATTGCGCTCCATATTGTCCTCATTAGCGTGGACCAAGCTTCATTGTGAAATACAATGACAATAGATGTAGTGGGCAACAGTGCTGGATATTGCTTTGACTTACACCTGAAATCAATCATACCAAGTTTGCTGAAATTCAAATTTAATGCCTTCTGAACCAGCAGCAACCAGTCCTCATACCTTATTTCCCCAAGATCCTTTATATTACCCTGCCTTTTATGTTTTGTTTTCCTTAGGGGGTCACTTTCCTTTAAATTTTCCTTCTAAAATTTTACAGTATTTCTCATGTCCCAAGACTAAAGACCACCTGCAAATTTCTTTTTACAAAAATATTATACAAAATAAATTTATAGCTCATTCAGAATAGCAAAAAAATTAAAACGAGATGCACATTATGTTATAGAAACTTACCCGCTCAATCTGACATCTGTGAGCGACCGGTTGAAGGAGATCATGTCACTTGCTAGAAGATTGAATTGATTCAATTTAAATTTCTCTTTCATCAGTCCTTCTTGATCTGGTGGTATGCGAACAGCCTTGCCCAATTCACCAGGCTGTCCATGTTGTGGCAGCACTGTTGGGGCTGGTTTCCATCGTCGCAGAACCTTGGGTGGATACTTACCCTTTTCTGTTATATCTACTTTTCCTCTATCATGCAGCTGCTCATACAGAATTCCCCGCCCCTTACTGCTTCCTCTGCCACCATGGTCTGTACCATGCAATTCCTGAGAACTGCCAATATGTTCCACACGAGCTCCCACACTGTTACCACTGCAACCCCAGCCTGATCCCCCCACACAATCTGAATAGAATGTCAATACAACTACATCCACTAGGAACCACACCAGCGATGTGAGAAGAATCACCTTGCAGGTGTGGATACGTACTTTAGTCCGGAACATGGTGCACCCCTAACCGGTCTGTTTTGCACTTTGGTCCAAAACATATACTGTTGTGTACTATGTAAACATTTTCCCTTGTAATATAGTCATTGAGATCTCTTTCAACATGAGCTACAGTTCACAACCACATGTATGATATGTAAAATAGATGCCTCTGAAGATGAACTAGCTTGGGATTTTGAACTGTGCAATAATCACGTCATAATGAGGAGTTGGTTGTTCATTTAAAGCAGGCAGTTGTCCAAGAATACTCTTTCCTTGTTCCAATTCCTGAAATACAAGAGGCTCACTCAGTACAGTAAAAAAGAGAAATGAAAGAAACCTGAATCTCTAGCTCCTCATGTTTCTAGGCAACCTCACATGGTTTGTTAAAAGATACGGAGATGTGACCGCTGTTTTATAACTTAGCAGATATTAATTGCATAAACATACCATTTTCAGAATCTCAATTTAATCATAACTGATAATAATCATGTCTCAATTCTGTGAAGTTTGATATCTTTGATTTGCCAGTTGAAAGGTTAGGATTCTTACAGAAGACTTAAGCAATTCAGTATTAGAGTACAGTTTATCTGAAGAAACACTAGGGAACAATAGGTTACTTTATGTAACTTAATGTTTGGTTAGCAAGAATATGCAGAGATTTTGTGAGAATCTGAAAAATCACCTGGCCTGTCCAGTGGCAGGAACACACACTGCTTGCACTGCACAGATACAAAGGTAGTCAAATGACTGTAAGATGTGGAACATGTCATATAAATACAAAGAATATTGAAAAACAGCAATAACAGTGGTTATTCAGAGATACATCTAATCACATACATCACATCGTGAACTCATGCTATTTGTACAGCCTTCAAATCACATATTTGTCAACTTATGCTATTTACACAGCCCTCACATGGATGAGTCACTATTCAGACAATAGGTATTCATCAACAGTGGCAGGAGTGGGTGATTAACACACACATGCATGTTTAGACTTGTGGCCTACTTGACAGGCCAATAAACTGCACACATCACAATTCTTCTTCAATACTGCCATAATTGTATATTTTTTTGGAGAGAGCTTATGCATTGTAGGGCTGTTGACCAGAATCCTAAGCCCCTGCTGCTGTACTAAACGTTCAATTGGTTGCATTACTTTTTGTGTCAAAAATGACATACGAGTTACACGCTGAAGTGTTCTTGTACAAGACCCATGTGAAAAGTAAGATGATGATCTGTAATAAATTTCAGGATTGAACATTCCCTTCAGTAATATCCCCTAGATACCCTGCACACAAAACCATAGTTTAAAATTTCAGGTTTCAAGTTCACTTTTTCCAAAAATGTACACCAACATTTCACAGCAAAGCAAGGAACACATGCTTTGCAACATGGCCCATTTCTGGCATCTGCTATGAGTTTTGTTTGTGATTTGTTGGTCTATGGGCTTAATGAATGTGCTGCAGATTTTGACATGAACCAAAGGGCTCCGTGAGCTTCTCTTCTACTGGACTGGCCAAACAATCTGCAGCAGGCTTTTCAAGTTTGCCATCAATCCCACAAATGAAGTCAACAATTTACAATGCAAAAGTCGGGCTTAGGATCTTCACCTGTCGATTGCATACTCACACGATCAATTAGGACTGTTTACACCTGAGGAACAGAAACAGGATGGTTATTTGCCTTTACGGAACCCACAAAAAGAAGTCTCACGACTGATAGGAATTATGAAGCTCAAGACTTCCAACCCTGTGACTTCTGATCTATTTCCTTCCAGTGTTCTCTGATCTACATATGCCAGCCCAAAATGCTTGCAGGCTACACAAGTGGATGGGAATATAGGGAAGTGAGTAACAGCTTCAAGCAGATGTGGAAGGGAGTCAATGCATGGGACTTCTTTCTCAGGCATTACTACAATTACATACATATATGTGTATATATATATATATATATGTGTGTGTGTGTGTGTGTGTGTGGACTTAACCTTGAGAGAAGGATATTGGATAGAACTGTGTATGAAGTTGGTAACATCATCACTCTTCAGTAATCACTACAGTCAGTTTTTCTTAAATTGACACAATAGTAGACTTCTTCCACTGCTCAAGCAGTTCTTCCTTATTCCAAATAGAACTAATTAATTATGGATCTCTGAGTGTAATGTTTCATCCCCTGGCTGAATCAGTTCTGCTGGAATTTGGTCACTACATGGCTGATTTATACTTTTTCAACTTTGCAATAGTGGTTTCAACCTCAGAAGTACTTGACTGAGGTACTAATGGCTCTGCAGTATGTACTTTTATCTGTCTTAACATCACTGACCCTATGTACATTCAGTAGGCCAGTGAAGTATTCAAAATGTAGGAATCTGAAAACAGATCACCATTCTCATCCTTTACTAAGTTAGTTCTAGGTTTCTAACCTTCCTTGAATTAATTTATTCCTCTATACAAGACTTTGATATTGTTCTTACTGTCTCTCCATTTTTTGGCTCAGATTTTGTAACCATTTACAGTGACTTTTTTCCTTTGATCTGATAATTTTGAAGATCCCTGTTGAATCATGGCCAATGCTGCTTCTGTTCATAATAAAGTAGACTGTTCTTGGCTTAAATTTTGTTATACTTGTATATATACACACACACATATATATATATATATAAATCATCAGTGTGAGTTTCAATGTGATTGATCAGCTACTGGTATGACCTTTTGCATTTGTCAGATACTGGAGAAAAGAATGCCAGTTCAGTGAGAGAGTACAGTGACAGTAGGCTTCAAGAAAGCCTATGATCCAGTTAGGAGGGAAGTACAGCACAGTGCATGCACTAAGTTTGGTATACCTATGATGAAAGCTTGTTAGACTTACGAAGATGTGTTTAAAGGTAACATCTGTCTGATACATTTCCTATTTAGAAAGTCTAAAACAAGGAGATGCTTTACTGCCACAGCTTGTCAACTCTGCTTAAGATATGCCATTAGGAAGGTCCAAGAAAACCAGGTGGGACTGAACTTGAAAGGAACACATCAGCTTCTGGCATATGATGATAACATACATAAAAAAAACTCTGTGGCCTGTAGTCCGTAAGCGAACTATACTGATTGAGCGACCACCGCAGATAATATAATACCAAAAGGAAAAACATGGAAGCCCTAACTAACATTACTAAAATTGATGGTCTAGAAGTAAAAAAAGAGAAAACTTAGATGTTGGAGTCTCATCACCAGAATGCAGGGCAAAATCATGACATAAAAACAGTTAATGGATCTTTTGGAAATGTGGCAAACTAAATGGTTGGGAACAACTGTATCAAACCAAAATCTGATTTATGAGAAAATTATGAGCAGGCTGAATTCAGGTAATGCTTGCTACTATTCACTTTGGAACCTTTTGTCTTGTGTGCCGTCAAAGTAACATAAATATTAATACACAAAACTATACCGACTGAGTGACTGCCTTGTTGGCGAAGTTAGTGCCAATTTTAGGGGATAGAGGGTGTCACGTGGTCAGCATAACGAATTCCCACGGACATTAATTTCAGTTCAGAGTCGTTGTTTACATTCCCTACAGTACGGACAATACGTTGTAAGATGAGGCACCAACTAAACAATTAACTTTAATTTACTACATCTACATCACAAGCCTCCTATACAAACTTATATACGAAAAGAAAATATATAGAATATTCCAATTTGTCAAAATTACAAAAATTACAAAACCAACGACTGATTCGATGATATAAAACATCAATTTAAAATTTTATTCTTGTTTTATACTATAACTTCTGTTTTATATAACTGGATTTATTGTATTTTTTACGTCAAGTGCTTTATGAGATTAGTAGTACTGTATCCAGTTTAATAGTACTGCAGTTCAGTGGTGTATATATGTTAACCGTGTATTTGCCTGATGATGGCTGCTGATAGCCGAAACATGTAGCAAAGCCGTAGCTAGGCACTGATCTTGATATTTGTTGTGTTGTGACAGTTAATAAAGAAGTTGTATTAATTTCAGTTTTCTAGACTGGGGCCGCTATTTCCTTGAAATAGCTCCTCTATCGGTATTGGTATAGTTCGCTTGCCGACTAAAACCATGGAGTTTTTTATACACTAAACTATAATTTTGCCTGTACTACCTATTATGGGTATGAAACCTGGTCTCTGAGATTAAAGGAAGAACACGATACTGATAGCGTTCTGAGGACTAGGTGCTGAGAATATTTGGACTGAAAATGGATAAAATAATAATGATGAACTTGTACTCCTTGCCAAATATTATTAGAATAATGAGGATGAGATAGTTTGGGCATGTAGGGTTTTGGTGGGAAAACCAAAAGGAAAGAGACCACTTGGAAGGCCTGGACATGGGTGGGAAGATACTGTTGAAATGAATCTTAGAGAAACAGGTTGAGATGGTATGGACTGGATCCATCTGGCTCAGGATAGGGACCAATGGCAATCTCTTGACAACATAGTAAGGATCCTTCATGTTCCATACACTGTTGGGAATTTCTTGGGCAGCTCACTGTTGGTTCATCAGAGTGACACATACTTGTAATATGTTTAATGTCCGTTAAGTTCATTCAACCAATCCAAACATCAGACCCCTTCGATTCTTCCTATGTAGTTAACCTAGTCAACAACATACGGCCTGTGCACGTAACCTCTTACATACTTTATACAAAAAAAGTATACACTGATTACTTTGAAGTAAAAATAAGCATATTTAAGACTAAGGTATATTGGTCTGATAAAGAAGACACATTAAATTACTGACGTACAGACCACGTTGCACCAATAAATTACATACCTCCCTCCCAATAATTCTAGGTTTTCAAGTGCTGGATATAGTGACACATACTGTTAATTATTAATGGCAAGACTATACACACCATTATTTCCTAAATAAAATAAAAACAACAGTTCACACCCGCACTCTACATTTTTTAACTGCACTCCATTACAATTCTGCCTAATTTCAAACTTCCCCACTAGGTGGTAGCACATTCCAGCCACGTCACACATGGTCACGAACGTCACGAAGACCCCCAGTATGAAAGTGTATTAACGCGTGTAAACCGTAGAAGCCATGTGCCGTGGACTCGAGACCGGGTTAGAAGAAACCGAAGCCCGAGGTGAGAATGAATATAGCGGCAGTGCAAGAACCGATGTAGACAGGATAAAGTTGCCAAAATTAAATAAATGCCGGCAAAGCAGCCGTAAGGAGGGAGCAGTGTGACATGACGCCTGAAATGCGGAACAGTGGAACACGGAGGGACGGCGGTTGCTGGGCAATAGCATGATGATGGATGCAAGGCTCAAGATTTCAAGATTCTCTGATTGACTCACACTTATGCGATTCGATTAATTGCGATAGGTGTATAATGATGTATTCCAGTCATTTCCAGACTATCTAGTTCATGTAGGATGCGTAGAGATGGAAGTTCTGCATGTTTCCCTCCCTCCTAAGCGATTTCCCCCCCTCCTGGATGCAATAGTATAAGAACCGTCGGAAACAGCGTTTTCCATGTAGTCCGATATAGTCTGGTTCGAGGTTAGACGGCGCACGTGTGTTGCAGTGGTCGCAGTGACTACTGAAGAGCTAGCAACCTGAGGAGATTGTGTTGTAATAATTTATGGTGTGTGCAAATTAGTGGGAGTGATACAGTTGTTTATAGTTACGATTCATAAGCGTTCAAGAAATTGAGTAATCAGTTCAAAACTTTGTGTGTCCACCAACTCGTGACAGTATTGAAGAAAGTAAGTACGCAAATAAGAATTTCTCTTAAGTCTTTTCAAGCGTCGATGGTTATTTTACGTGCTCAACATGTCCAAAGTAGACAAAAGCTATATATTGTATGTTTTGGCTGTCTGTAAGTGAATTAAGAAAGTGTGCCGTTAGAATTATAGGATTTTGTGAACCATGATATATGATGCTGCCCACAAATAATTTGTAATACTAGTACACGAACTGTTAAAAGGCCCAAATAGTAGTTATGTTATATAGATTTATATAGTGAGGTTCTTCAGGCAAAAATTTTGTTGGAATTACAGTCATACTATATAAGAAATAAAGCTTTCCTTCATAAATACTTGGAGGTTTGATGAAGGGCCGGTTTTTCGGTAACCGATATATTTAATAATGGTTAGGTGCATCGTGCACATAGAGAAGCAGTAATTGTTTGGAAAGCTGTCAACAAAATCACAGTTACATGTTGTATTTGTTATCAGTGAGATAAGTATCTCTTATTGTAATTTGTCAGTTTTCTTCAGTAGTTACTGAATTGTGTTGCAAAGCTTGTTAGTGTGGTGTAGTGACTTCCTTATAACATTAGAATGGTATGGAATTGTATTAGGAAGTTAACTGTCATGATGTATGGAGTTAAAGTGAGTGTTTATTTTAACCAGTGTTATAGTTTTTTATTGTCATTAGACAGGGTACTTATTTATTAATGGGTGACCCAAAGAAATTTAAGATTTAATCACATTTGATTTGGTTCATCCAGGTCCGTCACACTAGCACACACACTGGACCTCCGTCCAGTGTTACTGATAAAATGTATAACAACACAGCGCATCCCGAACAACAGGATGACACAAAAGAATTTTGTTCATCAAACAACGGAACCTCTAGGTGGTAGATACTCAACTTTCTTTAAAGAGAGGGAGTATAAAGGACATGAACCAAATTGGTTCTAAATTTTAACAGAGTATTTTTAAACCACACTTGTAAACAGACTAATTATAATCATCTATAAATATTTTAACATATTCATGCACGTCGTTGTAATTGTTAAAGGACCAAATTTTTTATTCATGGCATGATATTGTATGCATGTATTGATATATCCTTCTGAAGATGGTCTCTAAGGCCGAAACATGCCAAGGATGAAAGATCAAAAGGATGGAAAGAAAAAAGTTATAAGTCACACTGGATGGAGTTGATAACCTTTTAATCACCACATTGTTTCATGTTTACATTTACTCGTACATTTATTTATCATTTCATGGATCCAATCATCTTCCCATAGGGCTGGGTATAAAACATGTGACATATTACAAATTCATGATGACTACACATCATTCGTCCTTGGTCCAATAAAATATAAAATCAAGCCTGAGACAGAATAGCTCAAGTTGTCAAGACAACACACATAGGTCATGGAAAAATCACAATCAAATTCACAACTTGCCATTCCACACGCTGGCAAGCCGTATCATCCGAACAGTCACATTATAAAATATTAAAATTCATAACAAAATACCGACATCATACATACTACTACACTTACAACAAGCAAGTCTCAACAATGTATAATTCACGTGCACGGACCACTTATTAACTCTTAACTTTTGAGCCACTTACATGCTCGACAAATTCATCAATAGAGTAAAATGCGTTATTTTACAAATAATTTCGTAAAGAAACCTAAATTGCTTTTTATCATTTTTTAAATGTTAGTGCTGCGAACTGTGTAAGTTATCTGTGAAAACAAAACCCTTAGATAGTTTTTAGACGTTTATTTCTAACAACAAAACCAAGGGCTTAACCTTGGTTGGTTTTCATATATTTAAAAACAGAACCAAAAAACAAACATATTCAGAATAGAACCAAAGACTATAACGTTTTGAAAACAAACTCAATGCCTAACCTTGGAAGATTATTTAATATAAGTTTTCATAACAAAAAGAATAGCCTAGCCCCTTAAAAACAGAATCCAAATCCTAACCACATGGACTTGTTGGAGGCAAATTTTAGTATTGGGCTTTGGGTCTTGTATTTACAAATATACCTTTAAGTTTGGTAGCGCTAACATGGCAGAAAACTTTTAAAGTTATTTGGGTCACCTGTTACTAGCTTTCATGTACCTAGGACAGTAATGAATTTTAAGTATTAAGGGAGATGAGTGTTATGACATACAGAATTTTTAGTAATTTCTCTTGGGTCTTGCCTTTCTACTGTTTTTGATATTAGAGGGGGAATATGAATTTTAAGTATTAAGGGAGATGAGTGTTATGACATACAGAATTTTTAGTAATTTCTCTTGGGTCTTGCCTTTCTACTGTTTTTGATATTAGAGGGGGAATGTTATGTTTTGCTAGAAGCCAGGGTGGCTCAAATACAATACTGTAGTAACTAGGCTACAGGTAGGATGACCAGGAAGTTAGGTCTTGAAGAGGAGAGACTTTTCTCTTCTCCGTGTCATCCAGACTGGCCCCAAGGCCCACACAACTCGCTATCCAATAGGTACCAGGATTGGTTTCCTCAAGGGGTAATGTGACTGGGGCTTGGAACTGACCGCTCACCTCCTTTTAGTGTCAGGATTAAGAATGCCTGGAGCTATACCTCCACTCCCCATATGTCTTCAGGGCATGATAATTAATTAATTAATTGCAAGGGCACCTTTATTAGCCTATGTTCCTTAATTTGAAACAAATGACAGTAGAGTAATGCACTTACTGTGCTCTCTGTGTATCCCCCTATTAACTTTAGAATGCTTGAACCAGCCTTTTAGAAGCCTGGTATGTATATCATGACACCTGAGCTCATCTCAATGACATACTTCATAAATCCATCCCATCAGTCTGTATTTGTATTCTCCTATTGTTGCTAGGCAACAGCTTGGTAGGAACATTACCATGGCAATGAATACACATGTAAAAATAAAAGAATTGTTGAACACATCATTTTGTACATGGTCTGTGTTGCATAAAAGGAAAGTAGGTGATTAGTTCTTTGAGAATTTGTTGTCATTATCATCACTACCACATTACAGTAAAGTTTATTGGTTTTCTTATTGCTGGTATTACTGCATATCACTAATTGACAATTGACAGCCATATTGTCCATTTTGTAAAGGCTCACTATATAGCAAAGAAATTGTATGGTATGTATTCTCCATTCCAGTTATGAATGATTATTTACTAATTATGTGCATATAAATATGATTGACAGTAGCATAAAAACGAATTTAATTACTCTGTAATTAGCCAAGTTCTGGGTCCTAAATTAAGCCACAAACTTAAAGCAGATGACGCGATAAAGTGCTGCCTGGTTGGGGCTATTGCACACCTCAGGGGTTGGTGATAGGAACATATATAGGAATAGTACAATAATCATTGGCAGGAGGCAACCGAAGAAACACAGAGAGAAACTTGCTTCAGTTCATCTTCATCTGCCATGAATCTCACTTGTGATTACCCGGTAGTCTACAATGGGAAGTCAGCATTTAACTGTCTGAGCTATAGTACTGTCATTAATTGACATTCAGTAGTCATACTAACCATTAATCAATGTTTTATTATATAATAAGGAAATTTTGTGGTCTGAATTCCCCATTGCCAGTCTGAATCGTTTATTAATTAACTTTGTATAAATATGAATGTCAGTACCATGATCCACATAAATAGTGAGATTTTTATTTGACAACTACATAACTGAAATCAAGCCAAATTTCTCTTATTTGAAAATACACATGAGTTTATGAAATTGTTCATTCTTTTGTAAATATAACCATAGTTTTATTCTTTTAGTTTATTTAATGACACTGCCCATAACTTATGATATAATGCTGAATGATCAGATGAAAATGAATTAGAGGGGATTTAGAAGGAAGCAGTTGTGACTTAATTTAATAGACTGTCCTGGAATTTACCTGGATGGACAGAAAGATTTCAGTGTCCTGGCCTCAGTTCAAACCAGGCACATCCCAAATGCAAGTTAAGAGAGATTAGTGCTTGAGCCAACTTGTGCCGTGTTACTACTGTTACAACTCTTGGGATGTCTCTCACACTAGTAAGCTTAAGTGTGCCACCTTCTGTGATGTACCAGGGAATAACTCCTCTGCCACAAAGGTGAAGGAGCTTGGATAGATCGGTTGGTATAGTGGCTAGGTTATGAGCCTCAGACTCTGATTGTTAAGCCTCAATCCTAGTCACTATTCGTATTCGTATTATGAGAGGGGGTGGGTTTCCACGTGCACTTAGACCAGTTATTGGTCCATTGTGCGTCCCCCTTTAATTTCTACTGTCGCCATACCCTACCGGTAACGGTGCGTGCCATCAGCCCCTGTAGAGCCAACGAGGTCAGCCCTCGGTACCTTGATGCTTCCCCCATCCACCAGAGGCATTGGACACTACTTGGGCAGGAAAGGGCCTGTAATTTAGCTCAGAGGTCTCCTAGAGACATGAAGTTCTTCTACATGCTGTAAATCTACGACACGGGACACACGGCTTAAAGTCCCTCCCAGAGGACTTGTTCCCTGAATTTTTCCGCCCTTAAAAATTCCAAGACCTCCGCCAGGTTTGAACCCATGTACCTTGAGTTATGAGGTGGGAACGTTACCCCTAGACTATGGAGGCCGCTATCCTAGTCACTATACTGGCTGAGATACCCTAACTTCTGTGACAGCAAGTATATCAGGAAAGTTTTGACTGAAAAGATGTGTTCGTTATATGCCCTAATGGTGATGTACAGTGAGTTTTCTAGACCAGCACTTCTGTGAAGCAAAATTTATACATTATGGGTCAGCCTGACTTGACAAGAGACTGTCCAGATCTACTGCCAGATTGCCAGTTCACACAAAATTTTGCTGTAATCCTTATGGGCATAAGAATGAAGAATACAGGTTCTTCTGTTGATGTATTAAAGTTACTGTGTCAAAGCTTTGTTCATTGCGAACTTTCCATTATACAAAAATATAAGACTGATATCTGAGTGTTACACTATTTTCCAAATCTCACTTCAGGTTAAAGTCTTTAAATAAAAATACTTTAAACATTCACAAATTTAAGCAGTTTCACTGGGATTTATATTTTGCATGTATTATATTGTGATTATTTATTTTTGTAGGAATGAGATCAAGTCATCATTCATCATCACAGTCTTGTCATCACATGTGTTCAAGGAGACAAAACCACCAGTCACCCTGGTCACCGAATAATATGCCGTATCCAGAGGACTTTGGGCAATACGAACCATACTACACTACTGGGTGTGTATTGTTTTTTAGAGATTTGAATGTAAGATCAGTCACTATTGAATATATCTAAAACTTCCTCCCCCACTTAAACTTGTAACTGCTTGGAATGCATTACTGAATGTGCTTGGTCTGAATAAATATAAACAAGCAAGTGGAGATTCAAGGTGGTTGCCTGCCCCTCCATACTACCTGCTTGTTTTACTTCACATCTGTTAATAGCTCAATGTCACCTCCCTTGTGCTAGGAAGAAGTTTCCATTTGCTTTATTGATATTCATTGTTGTTACCATTTGCCATATAATCCTCCTCTTTCTTTCTCTCTACACAATCAAGCATGCACACATGTACACTTGCGTGTGCAAATACGCTATATGCTGCATATGAATATACAAGGTGTGACAATTTGATTCCTGGAATGGCCCAGTGAAAGCAAAATTTGTTTACCTGTGCACTAGCGGCTGCTGTCATCTGCGAAATACTCTGCTTGTGAAGCTATGCACTTTTTGAGATGATGGTGCCACTGCCGGAAACAGTCCTGGAAATCGTTTTCTGAAATACCTCGCGGTAACATTGTCACATTTTGTTGGATGTTAGGAAAATCAGCAGATCTTTGTTCCTTCAGGGCATTTTTTCAATTTTGGAAAGAGCCAAACGTCACAGGGGGATAAGTTAGGTGAATAAGGTGGATTGTCCATTTTTGTAATGGATTTATTAGCCAGGAACTTGCAGACTGTTAGTGTATCATGTGCAGGGGCATTATAATGCCGGAGAATCCACTTGTCTGGCCAGAGTTTGGGTCTTTTCCTCCAAACAAATTCCCATAACCTTGTCAGCACTTCCAAATAACACTATTAATTCACTGTTTGTCCTTCTGCAATGAATTCATAGTGAAACCCTGGTTTCATCACCATTTACTTATATGATATGACTGAGAAATTCATCTCCATGTTTGTGGTATTGCTCTAAAAAGGTGAAAGCCGAAGGCATTCTCTGCTTTTTGTGTGCACCCATGAGTATTTTTTGGGTCCATCTTGTACAGAACTTGTGATACCTAGCCTAACTGTGATAATCTGATGGAGAACAGTGTGAAATTTGTGGAAATTCACACAAAAGTTCTGAAATTGTGAAGCACCATCTTTAACAAACTTCTTGGTCAACACTTCAAACAAGATCATCACTCACTACAGATGGCCAGTCACTTTGATTTTTATCGTGAACATTTTTTCGCCCATCTTTGAACATTCTACACAGTTGTCTTACAGTTCCTTCACTCATTACAGTTTGGCTGTAACCACTGCACATAATTTATGGTACATTTATGCAGCATTCATGTTTTTAGCATGAAGAAATCAGATAACAGCATGAATTTTGTGGCTGGAAGGATTATCAATCGTAGGACACATTATAACTCACTGTGTAGACAAGAACAAACATTACATGACCAGTTATGTGATGGTTTACAAGGCAGTGATCCATGTGACAGTACCTCACATGTGCAAGGTCTCACCTGCTCCTACTTTAGTTGCCTAAGTAAACGGAGGTTACTTTCCACATAGCCCTTGTATATTGAAGTGGATGTGTGAATTGTGGTACACTGTAAAGGAGGCAGTTTATGACTTACTATATCATTACATCATAAACATCAATCTCGACGCATCATTCATTAACACATAGAACTGGGTAGGAATACAAGGGAAAACAAGAAAGTTAATAGTATGAGAGCATATGTAACAACTTATGAGACTTCCCATTGAATTCCCAATGGACATTGCACTAGTTTCTATACAGAAATAATATTCCTCTCAGTATTCTATGAATTTCATTTGTAGAGAACAATCATTTTGTAGATTCACATGAATTTTCAAGTATTCATTATCTTTGAGGCAGTATAAATTGTATATTAAGATTACAGTCATCTGTGATGTGACACCTTGTAGTCTGGTAGATAGGTACCGGCATTTCAGAGGAAGCAGCTGCATCCATCTTTATGGCAGAAGATGGCAGTACAAATTGTCTTCGAACATGCAGTTTTTGTGGTCTTTGTCATTTAGGGTGATGTCCAAATTAAAATGCTCTTAAATAACTAACAGTGAAGTCAGTATCAGAATTATATACTACCAGTAATAGGATAATTAATGAATATGGAGCAGTTGGTGGAATGAAAATGCAAGGGAAATCAGAGTACTTAGAGAGAACCTGCTCCAGTGCCACTTTGTCCATCACAAATCATACATGACCTGACATGGGATCAGACCTTGGCTGCTGCAATGAGAGGTCTGCAACTAACCACTTGAGCTATGGCACGGCCAGGATTAAAATGTATGATTGAGACAGAAATATTGAGGTTGCTCTTTATGATCATATTTCAGAGAATGCACACCAGGTAACAGATTCATAACCCAGCTCAGTCCCAGGACTAGGAGACCTGCAGTGTATGCTCAAGATCCGTCTGCCTCTGGTGATACAGAGGAGAGACACCAAATTTCACCACCCCTACGTCTCAACATGTTTGACCAGGTGACTATTGATATTCAGTATTCTTATAGTATTACCACCTGTATTCGGGTGTTATGTCACTTAGAAATGTTATATGTGGGGCTTGTTCCTGAGAACCACATGTCATTTGAAGTGTACTGGGGGTGGACAAACTGATGGAAACACTAAGAAATTGAGGAATAGAATTTGTGTTGGCTACATTGAAAGAACTTCAGTTTGCAACACTGGATGTTCTTCCCTTTGTTTACACTCTGTAGTGCTTGTGTAAGTGGATTAATAAATGTGTTGAGTGACTGAAAAATTCGTAAAATGGGAGACTTGTCTGATTTTGAAAGAATACAGATTTTTGGTGCCCGTTTAGCTGGTGAATCTGTGACAAAAACTGCCACATTATTAATAGTATCAGGAGTGACCGTTTTCGAAGTTATGTCAGCATACACGAATCATTGGAAGAGGGCATCAGCAAAGAGGAACAGTGGGCAAAATGTAATATTGACAGAGATCATCCCACATTGGGAAGGATTGTTTTGAAATATCCCAGAACTACTGCAGCACAGGTGAACTGCAGCAGAACTGAATAGTCATCCTGAAGACCCTGTTTCCCCCAAAACTGTCCTTCATGAGCTTCACAAATTCAACATCCACGGTAGGGCTGCAATTGCTGAACCTCAGATTACTGAAACTAACACTCAGATACCTAAATGATGGTGTCACGACCATAAAACCTGGACATCAGACAGCTGGAAACGCACATGTGATATGGTTAGATGAGTTGTCCTTGACGCTATTCCCTACATCAGGAAGAGTTTACGTTTGGAGAGTATCCAAGGAAGCCTACAATCCGGAAATGCCTTGTTCCAACAGTGAAACACGTGGGAGCTTCCGTGAAGGTTTGGGCAGCAGTATTGTGGTACAATATTCTGTTGGTCCCATTATTACCCTTAATGGCCAAATTAGTGCAAGGGAGCAACTGAACTTGTTGGGTGATCAGGTGCATCCCATGATCCAGACATTATTTCCAAACAACGATGCAGTTTTCCAGGATGACAATGCCCCCATTCACACAGCTGTTCAGTCATGGTATGAAGAGCATGAAAGCGAACTTCAACATTTTCCTTGGCTAACAAAATCACCAGATTTGAACATCATTGAACTGCTCTGGTCAGTTTTGGAGACTTAGAGTGAGGAGTGTAGAAGAAAGGAAGACGAAAGACCTACAATAAATTGTTGCACTTAGGACGGAGTTTATATCATATATCGTATAGAGTGCAACAGGATGCTTAAATATAATATTGTGAGGAACAGATTTACCCCCACCAACATTCCTAAAGCAACTTGAAGAAGTTCTTAAAGAAGAGTGGTATGAAATTCTTCTAGAGACTGTTTAAAACTTGTACAACCCCATATTCATAAAGAATTGTGTACAGTATCTATAAAGTTTCCATTATTTTGACCAACCCATGTGCACTGGTGATTCAGAGTAGCAAATATTTGTTCAGTACTGACTTAGTTCTTAATTAGAGTATATTATTATAGGCACTTTGCACAGCATAACAGGAAAAGATGCATACAGAGATGTCAATCAAAAGTTATAGTTATTAATTTTATACATATATTAATAAGACTTGTAGAAGAATGAATTTGTGAGGAAGAATCAAAAACTAGAAGTGCTATCAAAATCTCGTGTGGTAGCCACAGTAACAGTAAGAACTGTATTAACCATTTGATTTGTTGCAAGTGTAATAACCATAAACCGAGTCTGGAACATCTTTCAGGGTGCATCATCTTCAGAAAGAGAGATCATTGTGTCATAATTAGAATGTTACTAGAGTCTATTTCCTATATGTATTGGGAGCCAAAGTAGCCATAACATAGGCCTGACTGAACACATGGAACGTCTCTGCAGGATGGTTGCTTTCTCAGCATATGGTGTTCATTCAGAGATGTTTTAGATGAAGATTATCAATGCTTAATCATAATGATGCAGATTAAAAGTTGTATACATAGTAGTTACTTGCTTGAAAGAAATTAAGTGGATCTTTAAGCCTTACAAGTAAGTGTGTACTGTCTTTCTTTGTCCTTGTGCCACATGTTCACACAAGCAGCGATCTGTTTGCACATAATTCCCATGGATAAATTGTGGGGTCACAACTATTTTATAAAAGCATAAACAGCAACTTTATAAACTTGTGCTTTTATTTGTGTGTGTATTTGTACGTTAGGTGGTCCTCCAGCTTGGGGGTTGGGCGTGTTGCTAACAACTCCTCACTGTAAAAAATAAGCTTGTTACGAACATTTGCAAGAAGCCTCAGACCTGAATGGATGCCTTGGATAAAGAACCTAAACAAAAGAAAGTGGATATGAGATGTGGTACTTGGAATGTCAGAGGAGTATGTATAGGGCAGTGGCAAAAGAAATCTCAAAATACAAGTTGGATTTAGTGGGAGTACAAGAGTTCAGATGGGGCAGAGGTGGGGCTGAATCAGCAGGCGAATATACATTTTTCAGTGGAAAGGGGAATGAAAATCATGAATTCGGTAGAGGTTTTTTGTACATAAGAGAATCATATCAGCAGTTAAGATGGTACAGTTCCTCAATGATAAGCTGTCATTCACAATACTAAGAGGTTGTTGGTGTGATTTCATCATCCTGAATGTTCATGCTCCAACAGAAGATAAAGTTAATTATATAAAGGACAAGTTCTGTGAAGAACTAGAACGTTAATTTGATAAATTCCCAAAGTACCTTATGAAAATTTTGCTAGGAGATTTCAATGCCAGAATAGGTAAGGAAGATATTTTCAAACCAACGATTGGGAATGAGAGTATGCATGAAATTAGTAATGATAATGGTGTTAGAATAGTAAACTTTGCCACATCAGAAAATCTTACAGTCAAAAGTACAATTGAATGTGGGTAATGCTTGCTACCATTCAGTCCAGAACCTTTTGTCTTCTCATCTGCTGTCCAAAAACATAAAAATTAGAATATACAAAACTATAATTTTGCCTGTGGTTCTGTATGGGTGTGAAACCTGGTCTTGACATTAAGGGAGAAACATAGACTGAGAGTGTTTGAGAATATGGTGTTGAGGAGAATATTTGAACCTAAGAGAGATGAAGTGATAGGAGGTTGGAGGAAACTACATAATGAGGAGCTTCATAACTTGTTTTCTTCGCCAAGTATAATTAGAATGATCAAGTCAAGGAGGATGAGATTTGCGGGGCATGTATCACGACTGGGGGAGAAGAGAAATGTAAATAGGATATTGGTGGGAAAGCCAGAAGGAAAGAGACCACTGGGAAATCCAAGACATAGGTGCATGGACAATATTAAAATGGATCTTAGAGAAATAAAATTGTATGGTATGGATTGGATTGATCTGGCTGAGGATAGGGACTCTTGGAGAGCTCTGTGAACATGGTTAGAACCTTCAGTTTCCATAAAATCCTGAGAAGTTCTTGAGTAGCTGTACAGTTGGCAGCTTCTCAAGAAGGGTTAAGCTCCATGAGTGAGTGAGGGTGGTAAATATATGATACTTTGGAAATGATTTGTGAGGAAGCAGTCATGACCTAATCAAAGTACTATTCTGACATTTGCCTGAAGGGGTTGAAGAAAGCCACGAAAAATCTCATCCCTTTAAACTGGTATATCAGCTGAGATTTGAACCCTGGACCTCCAGAATACAAGCCTAGAAAATGACCATTACACCAATGCTCTCATTTCAGTTCTACACTGAAAATGGTGACACATGATCCCATGTTTGTATACGCCTGCAACATTACACAGTATGACAACCTACAAGACCACAATATAGAATGTCTGGAAGGTGTGGACAGCTCTTATAAGTTGGAGACTCCGACCGACTTCATGTGTCTCACGGGAATTCTGATTGATGTATCTGAAATCTATCTCTTTTGTTCCTTCGCAAATGACAGGCAAGTAAAGTTTCCATAAAGCTGACAGTTGTGGTTGTTTGTTATAGGAGAGTTTTATGCAAGCAGCAGACCCACTGAGTCTTCGCCGCATAGACACTAGTGACACCCACATGGATGGACGTCCACATTCAGGGGCTGTTGCCTTCAGATTCTCCCCACACCGAAACACAGGAGGTGAGGTTTTCATTCATATTTAACTTCTCTTTTCAGCTAATGGAAATCTGGTAAAATTTCATACTGTGAAACCCTTGAATAAGTAGCAAGGTCCATCAAATGTAAAAGTTTAATAGGAAAATATGAAAGTTTGCCTTTGCACGTTTTGGCTACTGCTGGCTATCATCAGACGATGTAGCCAGCAGTATACAGAAATATTTTATATATATGTTTGAATATAAGTTGTCATAAAGGGATTTCTAGTAGCATTAGAATTGAGGGCTGAAAGATTAATGCCCTCAGAATACATTATATATTGTCACGTGTTGGGTGTATGTCACGCGACAAGTAACTTCACACCGTATTGGATATAGCAAATTTATTGCACTAGCTCTCACAATTACACAATTCACAATTTCCCAACTGCTGCCATCAGCAGTATCACAAATACTTCTCCTGTAGTCACTGCCATGCACTCGATACAACCCGACTTGGCAACTGCTATATTGAAACTGACTGGTTACTCTCTCTCTAGTAACTCACTACTGAACAGTGTTCGCTACTCCTTATTTAGGCTCGGCACGAACAACACAGAAAACAATTACGTGATAGGCACCACTGTTGCGTAATGTCATGTTTACCAACTGCCTAGCAACAGTCATTACACGGGCTCCCCTGTTGCGTGACGCTGTGTTTACAAAGGCGTTGCTGGGCAACACTCCTTAGCAACCAGCGTGCTTCGGCTCGGCACGTCACGACAAACACCGCTTTCCTTACTGTTGCGTAACTTGACAACCGACTGTTTATCAAGGGTCTGTCTTCGTGGTAACTTGTTCCACCTCCCGTTGCCCAGCAATGGTTAGACATGTCACAATATATTAAAAGTAGTTAAAATTAATTAAAGATATTTTTTATAGTAGAGGAACATGATAATAGCCTTTGTTTTCTACTGTTGCTTGCATAGAATATCTTACAAATTGTTGTATTGCTGGCCATATATATATCTATCTGTAAATGTAATATAGGAATTACGTAATTATTCTTATGCCATAATCCTTATGTAATGTATCTCTGTGGAATGGCTTTCTTACGCTGAATCGAGGCTTTTACTAAATAGGGTTTATGCAGAACTATGTCAAGAAACTCTTCATTTTCTTGATAAGATTTGCAAATCTAATTATTATAAAATATTTTTATATAAGTAATTAATCTATATTTTTGAAATAAAAACAATTAAATAATAAAAACGTCGAGGACTAAAATAATGAAAAGCACATGAAAAATGCAGTGATTTCACAGTAATGGTTTCTAACAGAGAGAAAGCATGAGTACAGACTCTCTTTTGATCACACTCGCATTGTGTTGCAGCCCAGGAGATAGTATTCTTCATAGTCACTGCTGTCAGAACTTTAAATTTTTGGGTGTTTCAGAGTTGGCAGAATTTGTTTAGAAAGCTCCCAGGAAGTTCCTCCAGTAAGGTACTTTTGTGCCTTTCAGTTGCAGCAAACTGCAAAGGAGCTTATAAAATATATATGGATATTTTGAAATTTACATTTACACTATGAAGTCTGTGATGATAATAGGATGTTTCACACAGTTTGAATTCTGTTCCCAGAGATGAGACTGAATCCAGTAGAAATCCAGCATTCACCAAGAGTTTACTACACACCCAGCCAAGGTGATGGGAGGAGGGTAAGTGAAACTTTTTTATAAGTTATTTTACTACACTTTCAGCAGCTAGGCTACATTATATCAAATGGTGAGTTGATTGATGAGTTGGAAAGAATTCGGAGGGATGTGGTTGTGGCCTAATTGAAGTACTATCCTAGAATGATTGAAACATAATTTATCATTAGTAGGGGCAAAATAATTTAAAAAAAATATTGCAGTTTGTTATGAAGTTTCTTGACAGTTGTATATTGCCTAAACTTGTCAAACTTGGTTATGAAGACACTTATCAGATAGACCGAAATGAAGTGAGGACTTTTTAAAGTGATTAGGAAATATAAGGGATCAGCCCATATGGCAATTTTCACGTTTCTGATTATTAAGCCTACACAGTGTGTTCAGGTTCTGTTAGGACTGTGTTCATTGCAAATACAAGACGTGAATTATTTTCAAAATTTCACTCTTTTTATTCAAAATAGCCTTCTGAATCAATACATAGCTGGAATCGATTGAAAAGTTTTCGAAAACAGTCACTGTACTCCTTTTGTGGAATCGCATTTAGAACTGCGGTACATTCCCTTTTGATGTCCTGGATGGTGTCGTGACGGTCTCCTTTCATCTCCAACTTAACTTTTGGGAACAACCAGAAATCTACTGGAGCCAAATCTGGCAAATACGGAGGATGATCAAGGACTCTTATCCATTTTCTAGCCAAAAAATCGCACATGATCTTCAATTAGTGGGGTGGGGAATTGTTGTGGAGGAGCGACCAGGAACCTTGCTCTCGATATTCAGGTCGAATTCAAAGAATTCTCGCCCACAAATGATTGAGGACTCCGAGATAATAATCAGAATTCACTGTTTGACCTTTTGGCAGAAATTCCTTGTGAATGATTCCTTTGGAATCAAATTGAAGAAAACGGTTAGCAGTGTCTTCACTTGACTCTTTTGCATGCAGACTTTCTGTAGTTTCAGCAGGCTTCTTTGTGTTCAACCCAAAAGCTCCTTGATGAGTCTTGCAGAAACACATCTGTCTGATGCAAGGATTTCGGTCACTTTTTTCACATTTTCTTCAGTGCGACTTGTTATCGGCTTTGATGCACGTGGAGCGTCTTCAGTATCCTCCCTGCCATCATGAAATACAGCATACCATCGAAAAATGTTCGAGCAACTCAAGCAATCACTTCCATACACACTTTTCATCATTTTGTACGCTTCTCCTGCTGTTTTGCCTAGCTTCAAATAAAATTTGATGTTGGCTCTCTTTTCAGCTGCCATTTTCCTATAAGCATCAGAACAGTACTGTTACATTCAAGGTCAGAGCACATGGTGCAGCGATGCTTGCGCGTTGAAATTATAGACAGCCACAGCTGAAACTTCAAGAATCTTAACGCCATAACTCACCAACAGATGGCATTGCAGGACAGAATTTAAAAAAATGAGTCCTAATGGATCCTGGACACACTGTGTAGTTTGGAAATTTCTCCTATATGGATTCCCCTTATCAGCAGTGAGGTTAAGAACTTCTAAGAAGGTTGTAGAATCTAATTGTCTTCTTATCGTTGTTTCTTGATTTTCATTTGGGATTTCATTTGTCTTTCATAGAGGCACTAGCAGTAGGAGAGAATTGTATGGCATGTATTTTGCATTGGTTTTTGTGAGTTTGGTTTGTGTTTTAGGTGTTTGTGGGTATCTCCACATTTCTTATTTAAATATCCCAATGAGGGAACATGATTGCAGGTGCATATATAGATATAGTTGACTGACTACGTGATCCTATGATTAAGATTACCTCATTCAAATGGACACATCTGACTAGGACCCCCCCACCTTTTCACCTCAGAGGTGGTGGTCAAAATCCAGAAAATTTGTAATGATATATAATTTTTTACTTCCAGTTTCTCCAAATCTATTTTTATTAATTCCTCTAGGAGGAGATAATGTTTAATAATTAATCTGCTTTTAGGAGGTGGAATAGCTCTCTCAGTATAATGAGTACATGTCTTAGGAGAGTATTGATGTAAAAGAAAGTTGATTTTTTTCCTTAGAGCACAGGACCATCCCACGGGTGGTGCCAAGTACCGTTGACTCCCACTCCTGTTCGACACCCGCACAGCTCATGGGACCACGCAGGAACCAGTTGTAGGAGTTCACATCAATACCACCCTTACAGTTGGAACAGAAGGAGGTGAGAATACAGGCCAATAGCCATTGTAACAAATAATATTCTCATTACTAAAATACAAGGTAAAATCTGAATATGATGGTGGTAATAAATCCTTTGAAAATGGGACATAGTTGAAGTACAGTAACAGTGAAGCAAATGCATGATTAAATTAACAGAGTAAATTAAATTTGGGAAATGTATGCAGTTATCTGGGAGCCGGGTAGTGCAGTTGGTAAAGTGACTGGCTACGGGCTGGACAGTAGATGGTTCAGAATTTGAGTCCCGGTAGGGTCAAGTATATTCTCTTCTCCAGCCGCTGAGACTGGTTCTGGGGCCCACCCAGCCTCCTATCCAATGAGTACTGGGGGCTCTTTCCCTGGGGATAAAGCAGCCAGGGTGTGAAGCAGACCACTCACCTCCTCCTAGTGATGCAGTCAAGAAAACGTGGATCTACGCATCCACTCCCTTATACACCTTCGTGGCATAGTGATTAATTAGCTAATTACAAGGAAAACTTTACCTTTTTATGCAATTATCTATTTCACAGTTTATATGTGTTTGCCTCTTTCTAAAAACCAGATGATTTATGTGTAGCTAAAATTTCAACTGTAGTTTTATATGTTTATCAAATGTTTTCTCTTATACTAATAGAAAGTAGGCTCCCAGTTATCTGGCATATATGGGAAAGAGGTGTGCCAATTGCATGTATCTGCCAATTATATGAGAAAAACTCATGCAGAAACCAGGTACAAGGCCAAAACAGCATGTTTTCACTTCACATCTTGCGTGAATTTCTTCATAGACAACATATCAGATTGATGGGTGAATGATTTTGGATCTACGGCAACATTATAACAGATTCATCTAGCCTCTACTGCAATGACACCTGTGTGAGCGAGGATGACAGGCAGCGCTGCTGGTGACAGCTGGGAAAATTATATTGTGGCAGATGAATGTATGCACTTTATAACTTTGCTTTTTATGTAACTTTATAAAAATGGTAAATTTTCTTTGAAACTTTTTCTGGTTGTTTGAGAATTTCAGAAGCTGTACTACTGGATAGCATGGCATATACTGTAATAGAGTATCTTGCATTATGGAAGATAATTATTCTTTTCATCGCCCATTGGTGTTTCCAACTGGATTAGTAGTTTCTCTCCTCATGGATAGCTTTTCCAGTTGGATATCTGCATTTTGTTCTTCCAAAAGATTGTTTATTCAGCATCTTAAATGTCAGTGCTGTCAAAGAAATGCTGTTTTAATGCACATCTAAATGTCTCAATTTCTATGCTGATAATATGCCCTCATGTCACTTTGTCAACAGTATGTCAGTATGACCATTTACTGTAATTTCTTGCCATCTGTTAGGTAAAGATTCAATTCATGCCCATAGCATCTTTTGTATGTCTCTGTTATACATCTGTAAGCATGGCATTTCAGCTGATTTTTCTGTTTTGGCTTGCACTTGGGTGTATTTCTCATTAAATATTTTCTTGCAAAAATGAAATTAATTGGGCTGTAGGTAAAGTTGCAAAAAAATTTGAATGAAAAGGTTAAAATATGTTGGTTTTATTTATTTGAACTACATCAATTGGTATTTATTTTAAACATTAAACGTCCGTGATGTGTATGTGTTGACCGTCTTCTAGTGCACGCAATCTCACTTGTCACTTCACTACATGTTTCGGCATCACTGTGTCATCCTCAGGTGTGTTATTTACGTCCTTGGTTTATGCTGACTGTCTTGCAGTGTATACACTGTAAGACAGTCAGCATAAACCATGGACATGAATCAGTGTAACAGGATGCTAAAATATAACAGTGTTATTTACATTGTGAGCAGTGCAGTAGTTTAACGTAAATAACACACCTGAGGATGGCACAGTGATGCCGAAACATGTAGTGAAGTGACATGTCAGATTGTGTGCACTAGAAGACGGTCAATACATACATATCATGGATGAGAATCAGTGCAACAGGACGCTAAAATACAACATTATACGCATTAAACTTTAAATTGATGCATACAAAGAGAAACGAACAAAATCCAATTAATGGTATAAAATGGAGGAGTACTGGTGGAAAAATGGGAAGTGGTAGAACTAGAAATGAAATGTTTGCCAAAGAGGCTGGAATTCTAAATGTGTTAATAGATTTAGAAGATAAACAGTTACAATTGTTCAGTCATGTAAAAAGAGTGACTAGAGCAAGGATATTGAGAAGGGCAGTAAAATTAAAATTTGAAGAAGAAAGTAAACCCAGAACAAGATGTTCATACAGGTATAGGAGTGCAGTAAGGTGAGAGGAAAGAGCTGGCAAGGAATCAAAATTTAAAGGTTTTGGGAACAGAATGGAAATTTGAGACTTCTTCCACATTGATCTGAACAAAACAGAAATTCTGCTAGAAGAACATGATGAGGAAGATTGTTTGATTCTCATAATATTAGCATACTGAGTTTGATTTACTTGTTTCAGCTTTCCAGTTAGACAAAATAACCAAGATGGTCATACTTTGGACCATTGCCACTGCCCAGGAATGTTTCTACAGACCCCACCAACAAGGTTTTCACACCAGCCAGCTGCAATGGTTCCAGAGTCAATCCCAGCGACACATTTGACTGATCACGCATATGCTCAATTGTTCGACTCGGAGCCATATTCCCCACATTACTCGTGTCCAGTGTTCTCTCCTGGCACCAGCTCTGCCTTGGATCTGCGCAGATTCTCTGCTGGCCCACAGGCTACACCTACATATGAGGTGAGTCTGAAATCCACTTGCATTTAAACAAAGATAAGAAAATTAACAGAAATTCCTCTATTTAAGGTTTGCCCTTGTTTAACATCCAGTTTTAATGACCTCCAAGCCAATAAACTCAAATCATCTCAATTTAAGATTATTCTCAGTTTAGTGTTCAAATTTGCTGGTCCCCAAGGAAGCCTTAAATGGAGATCTCATTGTATTTTCGGCTGCCACCAGCCCTGAGAATAGCAAGTGTTAGCTTTCTAAATGTAAGTTTGCATTGGCAGTCATACCAGGTTGTGAGTCCTGGCACTGTGACAACCTGGTATGGTTGCTCCATAGTAAAATCTGCTCTCACTACCACCAACATATGTTCACATCTCACACTATGCATTTCTGAAAAATCAGGTATGTACAGCATCATGTGCTACTGACCTGTGTGATCTCCCTGGATTATTTTGTATTAAGATGTCTGAGGTGCTCACTGCAGTAACACTGAATATTGCTGTCTTCTGGGATGTGACAATGTGTAATTTGGTAGCTATTTACAGATATTTTGGAGGATTGTGTTTCCTCCATGTGCTTCTGCTTGAAGATGAAGATAGCATGTGCCTCCAAAAGGTTGGTAGACATCCACCAGACTACATGGCATCACATCCGAGAAATCCAAGACGACCGTTATCCCTGTAGTCACTGCAATGGTAACCTCAAAATTACTGTCTCATGGGATGGTATGCCATATAATCTGGTATGGGTTTATTGATGTTCCACCATTGTCGGGGATATGCAGGCAGTAGATTCTTCTGAAATGTTGGTACCTGTGTATTAAACTTCACAGAGTAACATCACAGAAGACAGTAATTTTCATTTTGTGCTTTGTAATTTTTTTGCTCTTATGGATGACTGAATGTAAGGGATCCACTGCTTGAAATCATGATGTCCTTGTAGAAAATACCCACATTTGTCATGTGTAAACATGGGAGTGTCTGTTGCAGGGACCTGAGTGGTTTTCTCCGGAGCTCTTTGGTAAGGAGCAGCAGCAACGCAGTCATGCATCTGCATTTCATTGTCCTCACTGTCCAACTGCTCACCAGTCATTATACTACAGTTCCTACCCTTCTTTCTATCAACAGTGCTACGCCTGTCCCTCAACAACGGCATTGAATCTGGTGTCCTTGACACCCCCAGTCTTCCTCTCAGAAGTAAGTATTGTTGTGAGTAACTCAAATGTGTAGTCTTATGCAGTCTTAGTGAAACCTTGGTCATGTTGCATAAAATGGAGTGGAAATTCTGTGGTTCTTTCAGGAACAATGGATTTGAACAGTAAATTGAGGAATCTCTTAACTGGAGGAAATTTGACATTGAGGTTACTGGAACTAAGTGTTAAATGATGAAAACCATTAACTTGAGGAATATTAAATGGAAATCCAATTTATAACACTACCCTTTTCTGTAACCAGCAAAGTGCTGGGTCAAAGATAAAACCCCTAGTTCAAATACCCAGCATGTAATAACATGCTGTCTGGTCAGGGTTGTTGCAAACAAAAGCTTGACCAAAATTACAAATTATTATTTTTGAGATAATATGCACATTTTTAGACCTTGCGTATCTTTTGGGCACAAGGAAAAGAATAGAGAATATGGAAAGAAGTAGCAGGGTAGTGGTTACAGTTGTATTGTGGTTGGGAGCAAAGGTGATGCGCTGTGACCAATGTCCTGATTTAATGTAACCCATACACACCCTACATTTCTTACCTAAGTGGTCTTGACCAAATCCACTGTACACTTGTTGAGAATAACCAGACCTAAGAGATGCAGATAGTATGTTGTTCTCATTCTTTGAGTTGCGACAGTGGTACAAAATCATTCGCTACTGGCTGCATGGATTGGGTTCTCCTCACAGGTACACTTAAATGTATTTCATCACAGTATCCAGAACAACTGTGGTAACATCAGCCTGAATTTGTGGATATTCATGGTGTGTTCAAACAGGAGCATTCTTTCATCTTATTGTACCCATAATATGTAGAAATCCATACTGATTTCATTGGATTTACTTGGACACATTTGGTATACCCGTTCAGCAGAGACAGATTGAGCCTAATAAACTAGACGCTAAATTATTTATGCAAGTCCATTTAGGTTTGAATGGAAATCCTGTAAAGACAAAGTGTGGTTTGAGGTTCTCACAGTAGTGACTATGAAGACTTCTGGGCAGCGATGCCATGCAGTCATGTAGATAATTGCAGACATTTTGGCACAACCTGCTGCCTCCATTGTCAAGTAGAAGAGTAAAGTGATTGCAGAAAAAATGGAGAGAGAAGGAGAACCAATATTTTTTTCATTGTTTTCCCAACTTCAGTTTGGAACAGTCAGAGACTTGGTCTGTCTGTCTCTCTGTCTGGTAAATTGCTGCTGGCCCTCACCTGCACCACCATGCTTCATTTCAGGCCCCATAGGACCCATGACCCATATTCTTTTGTCTCATAACTGAGACTCAGCCTTGGCCCTTCTCCTCTGTATATCTGTATCATTTTCTTTTCTTATGCACATTTCCTACTGTTTTACCCTGATTATCATATTCCTCAGAAATGGTAATGATCTAGGAGCCTACATACAGACAGTTACATTGCAGGAGAAAGTAATCTTCCCTTATAAATCATCCATAATTTAATAGAAATATGAACAAAATAAAATGTTTTGCCTCTTTTTTAATATTTTTCTGAGGTAAGTCTGACAGTGTGCCCAGAAAGGGACACAGAGCTCTGCAGTAACTAGGATCATGATCTTGGGGATATCATTTGGTCAGATCCTGTACAGTGTTATTCTGCATTATGAAAGAATTGCTATGGATATCAGTAAATATGAATACATGCTTAAACTTCCAGGTACAAGGCAGTTGGTTGGACCTAGCATCATCACGCAACAGGCATGTCAGCTTCCGTCAGTGGGATGGAAATCCTCTCTCACCCAATGCAGTTCCATTTCCAGACTTCAGTACGATTGCATGGTAAATGATTAACAGGAATTATCTTAACAATTCTTATTTATTTATCCTTTTTTAGCCCTCATTCCTAAGTAGGCTTGTATGATCTCCTACCTGTCTGTGTCTCCTCCTATTGCTGCTAAGCAGTGGCGTCTCCTGTTTGTTGGGAGGAGAGATTGGCCTCTCAGTGGAGGCCCTCTGACTTACTCTGCCTCTCTGAGGCAGAGACTGAATATCGCCTGTGTTGAACATCTACATGATACATCAGGATGGACCGAAGAGGGAACACTAAATGTAGCACCCAGAAGAATGCTAGAAAAGTAATGGACCAAAAAGAGAACACTAACTGTAACATTCAAAAGGCAGAGGAGATGGTCATGGCTAGGGTAAAGCAGTAAACATGTTACAGTCAATGCTAGGCAACAGCCTTTATATTATTGTGTGTGCATTGGCAAGTCCAAATGTTTTACAGCCGAATTTCCCTATTTTGAAAAAAATATATCTAGGCTTATATATATGTGTGTGTGTGTGTGTGTGTCCCATATTATTGTTAGGCAGTGGTTCAGTAAACGCGTTCCTGCAGCAACAAATACATTTGCAACAACACAAGAATTGTTGGACATGTTATGGTCTATGTGTGCATGTCCTAATATCAAAGATAGTAGGTGACTAATTCTTCTCAGAACTTCTTGTTTAATGATCCTGTCAGTAGCTCAGATTGCACGCTAGGTTGATTAGTGAGTACTGAATTGAGAAGGATGAGGAAGGAAGTGGTAGCCTAATTCGAGATGCTATCCCTGCTGGAAGGATTGATGAAAACCATTTAACCCTCAGTGTGGATAGTTGGCCCCCAGGTTGAGATTTGATTCTGGAATTCCCTAATACAAAGCAGGAGCGCTTCCTGTGTGACAAGAAGTTTGACAGAATTCCTTTAACAACTGAAATTAACTACCATTGTTCTGTGATCTCTTCTGCAATGCAGTAATATATTAAACAAATGCAGGTCCCAAATTTTTTAATCAAATTAACAAAGAAATGTCACAGTTCAAGTCTTTTTTAATCTCAAACTTAGTGGATTTTCAAATAGCTGTTTTCCATTATGAGCACATAGTTGCCTGCAAGCTACCAATTCCATCAGAATTTTAGTAACTGACAATATTAGCATAAACCAACTTGTCAGCAAGAACTCCCCCCCCCCTTCTCTTTTTTCTACCCTTGGCAAAATTGTGCGTGTGGCCTTCGAAGTGTTCGTTTTCCTTTCAAATGTGATGGTTTATGAATATTTTCATTGAACAAGGTTCTGATATCAAAAGTGATAATTAGTACACTTTAATGTATTGTGAACACCTGCTTAGTGCTGTGAGTTGTGATTGCAGTTAAAAATGATTGGTCTTATAGAGAAAATTCTTGTAACCTCAACTCTCAGGTTCTTCCAGATTCTCATTCTGAACTGAAGAAGTCTTTCTTGCCTAGGATATATATATATATATATATGGGTTATTTTATTACTCTGTCAGTATCTAGACTATATAGCATCAAGTGGTGGGGTGAGTGCTATATTGAAAATATTTGGAAGGAAGCAGTCCTGGCATTTACTTGGAAGCAATGAGGAATGCAATGGAAAACCTTCATCATATTAGTGATTCAGCCAAGGATTATAATCTTCATACAGGTGGTGCTGGTGTTACTGTTAAGATTAGTTCGCTGCTTCAGATAAAACTGTATGATAAATTTTTGAGTATGATTGCAAATTGCCCAGTGCCCTGGCTGAGATTCGAACTGATCACCTCCAAAATAAAAGTAGAACAGTACCGTTGTGCCATCCCTTTTGAGAAGCTTATAAGCTTCTAGTGATCAATATGTACTCAGTTACATTTGTCATTGTTTGCAGCGGAGAGATTCCACAGCCGCATGATGAGGCAGTGCTGAGAAGCCCACATTTCACACAGGAAGATGACAGTGAAGACGACTACTTTTCTACAGAATTCTTACAACCAGAAAGGCCAGGAATATTGTCTGATTTGGAAATTGATCAGCTGCCATCATACAAGTAAGCCATCATGTTACACTTATATTTTCAGTTGGTGTAATAGTAAGAAGCATGCAGGATTCTTTTCTTAGGTCAGGTCAGTGTAAGGAAAAGCAATTCATTGTTTTGGGGACAGTTACTAATCCCATCTTTACATCCATCTTTGTGTATAAAAATGTAATGTAATGTCCGCTCTATGAGTTACAGTGAGTTTGCAAGAACAGTGACAAGGCACCTCTTGACAGCTTGCCAGAGACATGTTATCTGTAAATATCGAAGTGACATATGGCATTAGTACTGGAAGACTTTGTTTTCTATAATTAAGGAATGTACGCAATGCACTATGCTATGGAAACCATAATCCTATATTTTGTACAGGTAGTTTACATGTCTGTCTTCTTTGGTTGCATCCTGTTGTGCGTTCCAGATATACGAGGGGGGACCCAAAAATAACCAGAAACGACCTGTTGCGCGCGCATGCTTTGTAGTTATGAGTTGTGCAGCTAGATGGTGTTAGCTGGGGGTCTCCCGCGACTGTTAGTGAGCTGGCGTCAGTCTGAGTTAAGTGGTTTGTCTGTGGTGCTCTGTTGTGTGCGTTCCTGTTTCAACCCTTTGCCGATTAGTGAGATGGCTGACCAGAAGGAACAAAGAGTGTGCGTGAAATTGATGAAGATCGTCGAAAGACCATTGACCAACTTTCTGAGGAAATGAACATCCCATGGAGCACAGTCCAGCGAATTTTAACCGAAGGTTTGCACATGAGACGGGTGTCTGCAAAATTTGTTCCTCGCTTGCTCGGAGATGACCAAAGAGAAAACCGCGTGAATGTTTGCCGCCACTTGAAGAGTGAAGTGCAGTTTTCCCTAACAGAAAGCAAAATTTCATGCACACTCTTTGTTCCTTCTGGTCAGCCATCTCACTAATCGCCAAAGGGTTGAAACAGGAACGCACACAACAGAGCACCACAGACAAACCACTTAACTCAGACTGACGCCAGCTCACTAACAGTCGTGGGAGACCCCCAGCTAACACCACCTAGCAGCACAACTCGTAACTACAAAGCATGCGCGCGCAACAGGTCGGTTCCGGTTATTTTTGGGTCCCCCCTCGTATGTTAACTGTCAACACAACAAATATACTCAGTTTAATGTTTTGCAATTCTATCTTTATTACTGCTACCTGTTTCGGTTGTACAAGACCATCATCAGACAGTTATATATAGGAATATTTATAGTTATTGAACTACTGATGGATCCATACCAGTGCAACGTGTCATATTATATACTAACGTAATTTTTTTTTACCTCAATTTGGTGTTACAATTAAACTAGGAGATACAAAATAAGATAAAAGATAAAATATTAAAAGTATTTTAAAAATGTTTAAAAAATACATTAAATTTTTTCAGCATGGTAGGTTAATAAATATGAATGCCAACTTAAAAACTAAGGTTCCAATGCTACAATGTGGAACTGGCCATGTATGTCGTTTGTACATCTCTATTGTAGACGCTTTCTACGTAGTAGAATCTTAATCATTGTGACAACCACAGATCTTTAAAAAATTTTTGTATATGTCTTAATTTGTTCTTCATATCCAGAAGTCAGAAGTAAATAGAGTCACAGTTACTTTGTTTTTAATAGCAACCACATTCAAAGGCAGTGACATAAATTTAAAAAAAAAAACTTGTTCAAATTAAGTAATCTGTTCATTATTTAGATACATAAATTTTGGATAACTAGTCATTAGTCATACATAACTTAATTAAAATTCAGAGCTGAGGTAGCTCAGTATAGTGTTTTGACTACATGCAGGACAACTGGAGAGCTGGAGTTCTGTTGCCAAGGGAGGGAAGATTTCTCTCTTCACCATTTCATCCAGACTAGCTCTGGACCCCACCTTCTCCATATCCCATTGGTACTGTGAGTCTTTCCTTGGGAATAAAGCAACCACAATCTATTGATTAGATTAAAAAGCTGTGATGTTATACCTCCACTCACACATATGTCTTTAAGATATTATGCTTAATTAAGTACAGAAGCAAATTTACCTCAAGTTTTATACAGTTATTGAACCAGTTCTTAAGTAATGCTGATAATGTGATTTTTTATTCAGGTTCAACACAGACTCCTGCCTCCTAAATCATACATCATGTGTTGTTTGTATGTCTGATTTTGAAGCAGAACAGATGATCAGAGTTCTTCCATGCCTTCATCATTTTCATATAGAGTGTATTGATATGTGGCTTAAGGTAAGTTTATACAGATTACTGCTTTGTGTGTATCACACTTTTATTTCATTGAATCACTGGTCTCCTGTCTGAACTCTGAAAGACTGAAGCATGAAATAGTTTCACCTCTTTTATACAGGGGTGAAACTGGTCTCATTCTCTAGGAAGAACATGTACAAAGGGTGTCAGAACAAACTGTTGAAGATTCACCTGCCCATAGACATATGTGCACGTACATATTAGCATGTGCATTAGATGTTAAATAATAGGTTGCGGTTCAAGGGCCGAGAAGGTCTATCCCTCATACATTCATTGCAGTACAGTTAAACTCCCAGTTTAGGTTTCTTTGGGGATCAGTTGATTTGTGTACTAAATTGATGAAAATCTTAAATGGAGGACATTTGACAATGAGATTATTGACTTTGGATTATTAAAACTGAACATTAACTGACAGTTATTGTTAAGTTGTAGAACATTAAATGGAGGTTCCAGTGTAACTATAAGGTATTCACTCAGTAGGCCAGGTTGTTAGTTGCCAGTTTCTCACTGTGGAGGCCTGGGCTCAGTTCCTGGGTACTCTGTGTAGATTTGTGGTGGACATAATGGTACTGTGGTAAGATTTTTCCAAGCACCTCTGTTCTCCCTGCCAGTACTCCATCTTGCACTAAGGGCTGGGAAACATGGGAGGTTAAGTGAAGGAAAACTTTAAATTGAAGAGTGGATATAAATGTAAGACAGAGGGTGGGAAAAAATTATATCCTGAGGAGCTTCATAATTTTACTCTTTGCCAGTGATACTCTAAAGCTATTCAGATCCTGGTGTAACCTTACAGACTCACAGAGACCTGCAACAATGTGCAGAAGTGCACTTTTCACTCATTGGCACAGTGGGAATCACATCAATTTATGTAATATTTTAGGGGGTCATGGCATCACATAGATTGAGAGCTCCTGGTCCAAAGATAATGCCCAAGACTTGTATCTGGGAGGTTGTCAGTTTGAAATATTGACCAGGCACCAGCTAGCCTGACTGAGTTTTTCATGGTTTTCCTCATTTCCTCCAGGCAAATGCTGGGATAATGCCACAGTTAGGTTTCAACTGCTTCATCCCAAATCCTTTCCAATTTATCAGTCATCCTAACATCTGACACTGCATAGTTTAGGTGCCGACTGTTTTCATAGTGCACATCCTGTTATGTATCACAAATATATGGCAAGGTAAGGTTTCCATCAACATAACAAACATGATTTTACAATCAGTCAATACTCAGATTGAATTTAATTTTATTTTCTACCACTACATGTTTCAGTCCTCATGGAACAATCATCAGACAGTATTATGATTGTACAGCTGAAGTTATTGAACTCCTCAGCAACATGTCCGTGTTATAAAGTTATGCCCAAGTTAGAATGTAAGAATTACAATATTCACCTTCTCAATAATATTAAGAGTATATAAAGAATTTGTATTAAAAGTATTAGCATGTAATGTTTATCAAAGATGAATAATATGTTGGAATTACATCATATTACGAGATAAACCCATGGGAATACAATTGGAAGTTATACAATTGAAAATGGACCAATAACTGGTCTAAGTGCATGGGGAAGCCCACCCCCTCAATACTGAATACTGAATATACAATTAAAACATAAAAATATTAAAATTAGTAAAACAAATATTAAGGTTGTAGAACATGATGTTAAAATTTCTCACATAATATTCAGAGTTTTCCTTATTGTCTGAATATCTGTTGGAAGCCATGTTGTTGAACGTCTCTCAAAGTGGATGTTGTTATGCCCAAGGTTGTGCTATAGTAATGTATTTTGGATATTGTTATGGGTTGTTATGATGTGTTAATAATTCATGTAGTATACGTCTTGGATATAGGTTGTAAGATATCTCACAACCTATACCCAAGATGTATACTGCATGAACACACCATAACAGCCCATAACAATAATATCCAAAATACAGTACTACAGCACAACTTCGGGTGTAATAGCATCCACCTTGAGAGATGATCAACAACCTGATTTAATATAAAAATGTTATTTACTTGTTTCATCTTTTGTTTGCAGTGCAGTGCCACGTGTCCAATTTGCCGTGATGATATATCTCAATATTTCACTGGTGGGGATTAGAAAAGCACCCTGTGGGTTTGTATGGAGAAAGTGCCCACATCTTCAAGTTACAGCTGGTTTTTCTAAGAGCTACCTTTGTTTTTACCTATTTATGTTCTTGCAGTAAGATTAAGTAAATTATGTGTGTGTGTGTATCTAACATGTGCCTTGTATTTGTGTTGTGTTCATGTGGAATAAACAAAAGAATGATTTACCTCAGATTGTGTTGTATCTTCTTTAATTTTGCTCTTCTGTGATGAACTTCTTTGACATCTCACATTCCAGGCTTTGTGAATAATTATTTGTATATAAGCTGTAGTTGTCAGAGTACAGAAAGGGCCGCGCCATAGCTCAAGCTGTTAGTTAGTTAGTTAGTTAGTTAGTTATTTAGAGAGGGTGGGTTTCCCCATGCACCGCGACCAGTTTGATCTATTGTGCTTCCCTCTATGATATTCTACCAGTCTCTATACCCTACCGATAAATGGTGCGTACCATCAGTCCTGCCGAGCAAGCGAGTTCGGCCACTTGCTTAGCGGTATCTATAATGCTTCCCCCATCTATCAGAGGCCTTAGAGACTATTGTTGGGCGGGAAACGTCCTGGAATTTGGCTCAGTGATCCCCTTTGGGGATATGAGGTTCTTTTACGTGCCGTAAAGTTACGACACGGGATACACAGCTTAAAGTCCCTCCTGGAGGACTTGTTCCCTGAATTTTTCCGCCCTTAAAAATTCGACGACCTCCGTCGGATATTTGAACCCGCGTACCATGAGTCATGAGGTGGGAACGTTACCTCTAGACTACGGAGGCCACTTAGCTCAAGCTGTTAGTCGCTGGCTTCCCACCGCGGCGGCCCGGGTTCGATCCCGGGGTCTAGTCAAGTGGGATTTGTGGTGGATAAAGTGACGCTGGGGCAGGTTTTTTCCTAGTACTTCGGTTTCCCCTGCCAATCTTCATTCAATCAATTGCTCCACGATCACCCTCACCTATCATCTGGGGCTGGTACAATAGGCCAGAAGTAGCCGCAGGACAAGGGACTTAGTCCCACCCCACTAGCAAAAAGAAAAAGATTACAGGGAGAAGAGAATTGGAAGAGAATTGGGTCGAATCCGCGGAACTGGCAGCTGCTGGAAATGCTAAGAAGACTTCATAGTGATTTGAGAGATAGCTCACCTGATAAATCCATTGCTAGGAAACGGATAGCGTGTCCTAGTGTTTTATAGAGTGGGAAGATTAGCGATAGCATTATAATTGGTTGTGATTAAGAGAGATTGTAAACGAAGGTATTAATAAATCCAGTCATCCAATCTGAACCCGTTATTATTTGTCACGGAGCTCCGGACACGTGACAATATTCAACGGCGATTAAAGAGACATAACAGTTGTTCTGACAAAAAAGAAAGACTAAGATATTAGCTCTAAAAGAGAACCGTAAAATCGGAGCAGTTACTTCAGCAGAGAAATGAATTCTTATAACAGTTGTTTCACATATGAGTCCAGCTGGAATATAACGTATTTGTTCCTCTGCTGTTAGTGTTCCTCAGAGAGGATATGAAGGAAGTGCTTACCGAGGGAACTCCCCCGGTTTCGATTTAAGTATCTCACCCTTCTGACTGAATTCGACTTAATATTTTCACTCAGATTTTTAAGAGCTTCCTGAGCATCGTGAAACCATCGATGGAAAATACATTTCTTTTAATTTCAGGTGGATACTATTCACATACAAGAAATATGGACATCATTTACCTTGAATGTTTGCCTGCCACCTCACAGCACCCACCAAATCTAGCCGTTGGGCATTTTCTTAAAACCTGCTGCAGCCAGGAAATCAAATCGTATATTAAGAATCCTCCAAGGCATTTTGTAACAGCATATAAAGATGGCATCATTTTTTGAAAGGTGTATATGAAGACTGATATAGTGGAAGTAGCTTACAATGGATTAAAAAGTCAGGAATATTTCCTTTCAATCGACGCCTCTTCGGTGATAGTGATTTCGGAACCCAGAACCAGGAGAAAAGTCGTATAACTAAATAAGAAGTGAAGAAGAAAGTGTTTTATTGGGCACTATCAAGCAGCAACAGAGATAACGAATATTCCAGTAAGGTAGATATCACTACAACTACAGAGGGAGCAAATGAGGGTCAAATTTGCCTTACCAGTCATTCGACATCACACCGTTTGTTTTGCTGACGTCACTGAATAAAGTGCAAATAAAAACATTTCATATCCAGACCAGCTCTGGGGCCTGTCCAGCTTCGTATATGAAATGGTAAAGGTGCTGAAATGTGAAACTAACAGCGCATGTTCGTCTGCTGTCTAGGTCTAAAGTACGAGAAACTGTGCCTCCATATGCATGGGCCGAACGTCCTGTTCCAGCGCGTAGCATTCTTGCTTTACGTGTATTTACGAGGATCTTGGCATTGGGATGGTCACTGCCGAAATTAAAAGGATAGCCAAGAAGCACGAAGATCGGCTTCACGACCACAGCAACGTGGAAGCGGTACAGCTTCTTGACAACGAGGGGACAGTGAGAAGGCTCAAGAGACTCAAACTGTTGGAATTAGTGTAGTGCAAGTGCGCATTAGTGTAAATAGTGATAGGGGTGCGACAACAATGTGCTCAAGACACCAGATGCTGGGACACGCCGGTGGGCGTAGTCTCAGAGTTTAGTTCTAGTAATAGTAGTTTAAGTGAGAATAAAAATGCTCGTTAGTCCCGGACTAGTTTCACTGTTAGGACATTAAAAAAATTTACGAGAGCTGCCTGGTTCAAATCTTGTCTCGGAGAGAGGCTATCCCAGTGGATATTTCATGTTTTTTTTAGTCTTTCCAATTACGTGTCATGGTATTATCTCAAATTAGGTCACTACCGCTTCCTTCGACATCCTTTCAAATTCAAAACAAACAACAACAAACTCCTTGGCTTTAGTCCGCAAGCGCACTATACCGACCAAGCGACCGCCGCTTTTCGGTGAACTTGAGCGGATAGAGGGTGTCGTGTAGTCAGCGCAACGAATTCCCACGGCCAGAATGTGCTACAGAAGGCCGGATGGGCATTGCCAAGGCCTCTTTCGTATTCACGTTTTTTTTCTTACAATTAAAAAAATCCCCACGGCCGTTAATCCCGGTTTTCTAGACTGAAGCCGCTATTTACTTGAAATACCTCCTCAATTATCCTAACGAGGCTGAGTGGACCCCATTCCAGACCCACTACTTCTCAGAAAATCTGGTGGTGCCGGGAATCGAACCCGGACCTCTGGATCTGTAGCCAGGAATTCTGACCACTAGACTACAGAGGCGGTCAAATTCGTTGTAACTACTAATCCTACTCTTCGATCATGGGCTGAGTGTTGCGCCGTTGAACAACTAAAGAAGAGTAACCAACAAACTAATACTTACATTGAGCGTTGTTCTTTTGCGAATTAAATATTCGCTCGTCTATGTCAGAAACTGGCTATAATTTATGGAATCCGAAAGTTCATTACCATGTACACAACAGCCCGCCACTGGTCGCTATCTTGAACCAATTCAATCCACCACACCCTCCCATCATGTCCACAAAATCCATTTTAATATTATCCTCCCACCTATGAAAGTTGTCTCTTCCTTACCACAGCGAGTGAATAATAACAACAATAACAATGAATAAATAAATAAATCAAGAGTCTGGTCAACAGCTATAAATTTTTAACTAAATATCTGAGCTCTACTGTTGTTCGGCTTCTAGATCCATTTCCCTCCCTGCTGAGCGTGCCTGGAGGAGTGGATGACTACCTGAGCGCAATAAGTGACTGGTTGGCTTCAATGTAAAGTGCTCACGGGTGTTAGGTGAGGCGACGTGTAAGTGAAAGCGAATTATGAAGTGCCAGCCAGGCCACGAGTGAGTGTTCAGTGTCGTTGTGTTCCATCAAATTCAGCTTTTTCCTATAGACGTCGTCGTAAGTAATACATCTCATTACGTTTCATATTCTTCAGAGGTATGGAACAGGAATACAGTGCCTTACTGGGTTTCCAGTAGATCCATCGCATTTTATCTCGACAATAGTTGAACATCTTTGTGGATGAAGACATCGCCAATGATTGCAGTGTTGCAAAATTAAGATAATGTAGCGTTAAATCCAAACATTTAGCATGCTTCAGGTCTACTAGTTCATAGCGTTCTAGGTTAACGTATGAATAAACAAATATATAACACGTATAAACAACTAAGTATTGTAAAATAAATGTTCTCTAGGCTTATTAATCCTTTGAAACACAATAGTTATAATACGTATTGCCTGCTATAACATTAAGAATATCTGCTTTTTGCCCACAAAATATATGTGTTCGGTATGATTCTCACAGTTCACAACGATATTACCCTACGGAGCATTAACCTGTTGATTGGTGTAATTGTGTTGTTTGCTTTTCATGAGGCAGGGACTAAATTTTAAAATAGTGTTTTGGTTGAATTTCATGCTTCAACAGGGTAAAAATTATATATTACTGAAATACATTTTTAATATGTGAATGCTTTTCAACAGGCGGGTATTCAAAATGGGATTTGAACCTCTGGATCCAATGAAACGGAGAATTCCCCTTTTGAATGTTAATGAGTTGTATAAATATTATAAAATTTAAATTGGCGGGAAAGGACTGTGTTTTGTTCGAATACAGTACCCTTTAAGTAACTGAACAAATAACTAAGTAAATAAATAGAGACATAATAACTATGCAGGGTTACGCGCGGGGTCATAGTTGGTTGGGGCACTATGCTGCAAGCCGGAAGGTCGCGGGTTTCGTTCCCGATAAGGTCATTGGGTTTTTCAGTTGACCTAAACCTTCCAGCCGCAACAGAACCCTGGAGTCTACTCAGCCTCAAACAGAATTGAACAGAAATATCAGGAAATATCCTGGTGGTAAAGGTACGGCCGGCGCGTAAGGGAACATGGGAACATCGACGTCTCACAACCCTATCGGCCTTCAGGGCCTGTTACAGGGACACCTTTACTTTTTATAATAAATATGCGGACAAGATGTATCCTATGTAGCCTTAAATGTCTAAATATTTTTATTTTTACATTTCTTAGGCATATACCGCATAATTATTAACAGATATTAGGATGCAGTTAGTGATAGGATGTCGTACATAATACCAAGAAGTCACTGGTGTCATATCAATGTTCTGAATGTTTATGCCCCAACGGAGGATGAAATGGATAATACGAGGGATAGCTTCAACAAGGAACTAGAAAGTCTATTCGATAAATTCCCTAAATACAATGTGGAAATTTTGTTAGGAGATTTCAATGCCAACGTAGGTGGGGAAGATATTTTCAGACAAACAATTGGGAATGAGAATTAACACGAAATTAGTAATGATTAGCGTAGTGAAATTTGGCACATCCAAAAATCCGAGTGTCAGAGTACAATGTTCCCACTTTGTAACATTCATAAATTTACTTGGATATCACCTGATGGAAAGACTCACAATCGAATTGACCATATTTAATAGATAAGACACGGCATTCAAATATACTTGATGTCTGATCGTTTAGGGCAGCAGATTATGATACTGACCGCTAACTGTTGGTGGCAAAGGTTAGGGAAAGACTGACAGTGAGTAAAGAGAAAAGGCGCTAAGTTCATATGGAGAAGTTCAATCGAAATAAATTAATGAGGTAGGGTTCGCAGAATTTGGAAACTTAAGACATTGAAGTGGATATTAATAGAGCTTGGACATCTATTAAAGAAAATATAAAAATTTCATCCATAAAGATTGTAGGTTATTATGAACTGATGAAGCATAAGCCATGGTTCAATTAAGGGTGATCAAAATTATTATATTAAAGGAAACAAGCCAAATTGCTGTGGTTACAGTGTTCAAGAAAATTAAATTGGGATAATCTGAATAGTATAAGACATGAAGCCAGCAGACATTTTAGGAATAAGAAAAGGGAATATCTGAGAGACAAAATTGATGAGCTTGCAATGAACAGTAAGAACAAGAACATTAGAGACTTGTGTAGAGGAATAACAGACTTTAAGAGGGGTTACCAACCTATAAGTAAATTAGTGAAGGCTAAGAATTTTGAGCTGCTTGCAGATTCCCACAAAATTTTGAATAGCTGGAAGAACTGCTCTCAGTTACTGAATGTACATAAGGTCAGTGATGTTAGGCAGATAGAAATACATACAGCCGAATCCTTAGTTCCTGATCATACTCATTTTGAAGTTGAAAGTGCTATTGTAAATTTGAAAAGATATGCTCAGAGTTACTGAGTTTTCGGACTTTGTCCGTCTTCCGGTGCTCTAGAAACTAGAAAACAACACAACGTTTCGGAAACTGGATCTGTTTCCGTCCTTTGGTGAGGGCGGGAAGATATCTAATTTTCGTCCCAACAGAGTAAGCGTCTATCCCTTCACCTGAGGACGGAAACAGATCCAGATAATCTGTATTAGCTGAATTAATTATATATATGAGCAGATTATAAGTTGAATTTTCGATTAAGAAACTTGGTATTGTAACGGAGGCTGAAAGAAAAGCCTACGAGGAGAAGAGAATGGCCGAGCGGGAAGCTAGAGATCTAGAGAAAATGGAACCAAATCCAGGAGAAAAGGAGGCTGTAATAGAGCGGCAGGAAATTCCTAAGGAAGAATTCGCAGTTCAGTCCCTGAGGGCATTCCGATACGAGAGAACGGCCTGCCAAGAATCGTCGAAAGCTTCCAGAGAAGATGGAGCCATTTGACCTCTCGACAGCCATCTTGGAATACATGTTAGCCATGACGAAAACTAATCAAGAAAAGATGGAAGCCATGGATTTGAAAGGAAATGTAATGTGATTCGGAATATCGGGAGGTCCCTACGGAAGAAGCCACAGTGATGCCGGTCAGAGGGTTAAGGAAACGGCGTAGGTATTGGAATCTGCCGTGTGGCGCCGCCAGAATCCGAAGGGAAGGATCCGGGAAAGTTATGAATCCAGGAAGAGATTAACCGTCGCCGGCAGGAGGATGGCCCGCTGTTCAGGAGCGACATAGCTCAGAGAGGCGTACTTCAGAAAGGATTGCACCGGGACAAAGGTTGAGCGAGTAACCCAGAGAGTAAGTTCGTTAAGGAATAAATCACGGACGCACCAGAAAGGAAAAAGGGAAACAAATGAGCTATGTAGCAAGCGGCCGCTATACCTGAGAAAGAAGAGGACAATCGCGATCGGCATCGGAGGGTGGGGCTCAAGACAGCTATCATCTCTGGGAAGAAGAAGACCGGCCTACAAGACCCTCAAGGCGACCCTAGAGCTGGATTTCGTGACTTGAGCAAACGGGACGTCCAGCGGGTTTCGGAAAGTGAGGAAATGGACCTCGTGGAGAGGTCGGCCCTCTCCGAAACGAAACAAAAGAAAAGATCATGCACAGATTAGGAACCGGAAATGTAGGAGCACCGGCCACTCGGAACAGTTTTGCTCTAACAAAAAAATAAATAAACAAATAAAAATAAATGGATAATGGTGAGAACCTGGACTAAATGGAACCTTATAAGGGAACCTCCGCAAGAGAAGACAGAGCACAGACGTCGCAAGTACAGCCCTTGGAAAAGAAGAGAACTGTGACACACCTTTAGGCTACTCAGGACGAGAAGCCTTAAGGAGGGAGCAATGTAACGGATTTATTAATCTGGAAGTACGGTTCTTATACGCAGTTGGCAGGATTCCTTGAACGGGTGATCAGTCTTGTCGCAAGGCCGCTACCTACACTGGACAACATAAACACAGAAGAAAAGGGTAAAGACATCCATACTTCTAGTGGGATTCGAACCCACGACCCCAGTGTTTGAGAGGGCAAGACATTTCATGTCCTAAATACAAATTATATATATATTTTTATTCAACTACATTCATCGGCCTAATTGGCCAGTCTCAGGTTGATAAGATATTCTATTTCCATTCAACTACTATTTCTGTCGGTCGGCCAATGTTTATATTAAGTTCATATAAAGTAATAGTATGTACTCTGTTTTAGCTTTGTCAGTGGTTGAAATATATGTTGAAACTTAACGGACGTCTAAAGAGATATTTATAGTTTCAGGTTTGTTGTGTCTTCATTATTATAGGTTGCTACTTTTAATATCTCGCACGTGTGTTGTTTCTTCTGTAAGTGGTGCTGAAGCCGTTGTTCTTGGTTGCATAGGGCGTTATTGTGGAGAATTATTTGTATTTGAGATGTACGTAGAAACTGTAAAGTGTTGTCAGATGCTGGTGTGTTCTACACGTATTGGCCGTTTTTTACCTATGTTGCTTTTTCTTCATATCATATATGTGGATTTTTGCTATTTCCTTAAACAAATCCGTGGCCTGTAGCCCGCAAGCGAACCATACCGGCCGAGCGACCGCCGCTTGTTTAGCGAAGTTAATGCCAACTTTAGCGGATAGAGGGTGTCGCGTGGTCAGTGCAACGAATCCCCACGGACATTAATATCGGTTTTCTAGACCGGAGTCGCTATTTCCTTAAAATAGCTCCTCAATCATCCTCACGAGGGTGAGTGGATCTCGTTCCAGACCTATTACTTCTTAGAAAATATGGTAGCGCCGAGAATCGAACCCAGGACCTCTTGATCTGTAGCCAAGAACTCTGACAACTAGACCACAGAGGCGGTCGCTGTTTCCGTAATGTTCGTTATTTCTTCTTTGTGAACTGTGCGTTTGTGGCGGATGCTTTTGTTGAAGAGGCCTGTCTTTGTGTACAGAGTACTTAGCATGCACCTCGTGTGGGAGAGGTATTATATAGCATTCTGGTTAGATAACAAGAAAGAAAGAGGCCACTTTGTAAACCAGGTTTAGATGGGAAAGTAAAAGTTACTTCAGCGTTTAATTTATTAAGCACCATTGCATGACTGCATGTAGGGTAGTGGGAGTGCAAATTCAGGCATTCGTAACATCTGAATTACTCGTAAATGAGGATGAGTAGTCAGCTTCATACCCCGGCCACTTTGCCCTTGTAACCATCTTGTACGTGGCTCATTGGTTCAAAGAGTCGGCTGGACCCTGCAGAAAATAGAAAAATCTGTTGCCTCAGCATGGAATAGGACATCGTTGAGACTATCTTTACAGCGTGCATCCTGTTGTGTAACACATATACACATACTCGTATATGTATAAAGGTTAGCCGCCAGCACAACAGATAACAAACTTGGGCGCATGACTTCTACAATGTGGACCCTTAACAGCGTGGATCAATATGACCTATAACTTAACGTCGTAACTTTACATCATATTGGGCATTTAAGGTCAAGGTCAAGGTCATGTTACAACTTACGGTCAGTCAGTCTGTCTGTCTTGGTGTCGAGCCCCAGTTGGGGCTCATGACCAGATATTTCTTTTGAATGAAAGTTAACTGTCTTGTCTATGTGGAACGCCCTCTCTGACGAGAGGTCGGGTCTGTCATTTGTCAGTCAGTCTGTTTTAATATGTCCACTCTCTGTATTTACATAGTTTTACAATACACACTTATTTCTTACTTTTATGTACAATATATACAAGGCCTCTGTCAGTCCAGGCTCAGTACAACAGATTATGCCCTATTTCTAGCAGTATTCGCTACCACGGCAGTTTAGTCACTTGGACGGTCGTATGCCTGACCGCCGCCAAGTTTAGGCCTCTTATTCCTTCTGTGTCGGGCTTCGCCTTGTCCGATGTTGCGAACATTCTCATTCTCATGATTTTGTATGACTTCTGCTTGCTGCCTGCATAATTTTGTTATAAAGTCATATATGTACGGGATTTTGAATGCCATTGGGCATTTAATGTTGGAAGCCTGATAATGTATAATTTTAATTTCTTATACTTCTAACTCTTTTTAAAATTGTTACTATTTAATATATTTCCTAATGTATATCCTATTTATACTTTTACTAAATTTAAGTACTTGTAACATTAGGAGACAACCCATGTGGTCTATTGGTCAGCGTTCCTGCCTACAGATTCAGAGGTCCCGGGTTCGATTCCCGGCGCTACCAGATTTTTTGAGAAATAATGGGTCTGGAACGAGGTCCGCTCACTCTCGTGAGGATGATTGAGGAGCTATTTTAAGGAAATAGCGGCTCCGGTCTAGAAAACCGAGATTAACGACAGTGGGGATTCGTTGCGTAGACCACGTGACACCTTCTAATCCGCCAAATTTTGCACTAATTTCACCGGCAAGTGGTGGTCGCTCGGTCGGTATAGTTCGCTTGCGGACTACAGGCCACGGAGTTTGTTTCTTGTAACTTGAGGCACAATTTGTATTACAGAGTAGGACGCGTTGCACCAAATACGGATCCATATTAGGAGTTCAGTGACCCTAGACGTATTATACAGCATATTACTGCTTGATAATGGTTCCGTGAGGGCTGTAACATGCAGCAGAGTAATAAAATAGAATCCGAATAATACTGATTAATCATCGAACCATTTGTTGTGCCGACGGCTAATCTTAGCCACATATATCATTGAGACTGTAGTTCGTCGCTATATCGCCTGAGTTATGCTGGCTACCAGATGAGAATGTAATGAATTGCGGTGTGAGAAATCGTCTGGTTTCCTTTGCTTAAGCTTGGGTTTCCTCGGGTAGCGGTACCGTAATCAAGCGGCCGTAATATGACGTCATTCACCGTCATATTACGGCCGCTTGATTACAGCACCGCTACCCGAGGAAACCCAAGCTTTACGGACAGAGACAGTCGCGGGATCTTGTAATCACGGTAATGTATGTTCCATGTCCGTAAAATGCGACGGATTTCTTGACTAGCTAAGCGACGGTTGGCTTCTGAAGGAACCTGTTTTATGGAAGTATTTTAGTTAGTAAATAATTTGATTCTTGCAATTGCAGGACAAGGACTTCCAAGAGTAAAGAAAGAAATAACGACAACAAAATACGTAATGAATATTTTTGACGTAGGCGTAAACCCGCGTATTCAGAGAACGTGTCTGAATTCTATATGTTATGTTATTGCAGGTAGCCTCGAAGATGCTGGGTGAACGTGTGGAACTTCCCAGTCATTCCTGATGTTGAACGGGATGCTGGAAAGGTGCAGAACACTACAGCAGGTAGGTTACGCAATAATATTTTTCCCAACAAAAGGTCACAGGGAGAAAGCATTGCGAATTCTTTCCTCTATGTGCTTGCAGCTATGTGAATAGGAATTGTAACTTAAGAATTATGCAAATGAAGAGTAGTGTCTTCTGGGGAGTGAGTCCGTGTAGTCTGGTAGAACCTAGTGATGTGTCCAAAGGACATACTGCCTCCGTTTTCAGTGTTATAGCGTAGATTTTATAGGTTGCAACCTGCTGTGTATATAATATTTATATTATGTCATAACGAGAGACGAGTAATCAGTTTCATATCCCTGCCACTTTACTTCCAGAGAAACAGTGCCTGGTATCTATTGTGAAGGAGGTTGTGTAGATCCCAGAGCCACTCTGAATGTTATGGAGAAGAGAATTATCTCTTGCTCCTGCTGGGAATTGAACTCTTGACTCTGAAGCCGTCCAGCTCACGGCCTAGTTTTCCTATTATGACTTAGCTATTTCTGAGGTTAATTTTGCCTTCATAATCAAGAGAGCTATGTCAGCTGGAAGGTTCATGAATAAACTGATTAGGATACACTGCCATAGGTGTCAGTACAATTCAGGGGCTGGATGAAATGTTGTTTTTCCCCGAGGAGTTTTGGATTCAAAATATGCTCAAGGAATACCATAAGATTAAAAACGGGAAATATGAACATTGTATAAGCAAAGGAGATATGAAATGAGTAAAACATTTTGGAGAAATGATCGCTTGGGAAACTAGACGTAGGTACAGAATGGCAGCAGGGTGGATGTGAGGGAGACGAGTGAATTTATCTCTCTCAGGATATGGCCTCCGTGACTCTCTTGAATAAGAACTAAGCCCAACACATTACTAAGGACAATTCGAATATATTACATATAATTTTAATTATACATTTTTACACAACCAAATTGTCCTTTAGAAACATTTTTCCTCACAACCTATGAAACTATTGAAAAATGTTTGTTATTACCTCTTGGTTTATTTAAGGGCACTCTCTCAGGCCCTGACAAGTGCTGGCTTGCAGTGTGATTATGGATAATGAAGGGGACGGACCTAAAAGGAAGCAGAGATTTCATGATTTTAGGTATTGTCATAGAACTTGAAGGGCCGTAGAAACACTACGAAACGAGTTTCAGAGCGGAGCGCCAAGCACTACTACTTATGCTTCATAGTAGGTTGTCTTCTCACTGAACAAGTCAACTTCTGTTCAAGCGACCTCTTAACCCCTGTTGCCTATCCTGAACTTTGTACCGAGTCATCTGTTGAAGACGTCACAGTTATATAGCTGGATGTTTCGCTCTCAGGGAAGTGTGAAGTTTTCTGAGCCGGGAACCTTAAGGATTGTCTCTAGTCAGGTTAGTTTCATAAGATGGTTATACTTCACGTTTTGAAGCTAATGTTTCTTCAACTTCCCCTAACCGAACAGAAGCGGTAGGTGTATTCCTGTGCTCTGCCACCTAACCCATATGTTGACATGATGGTACAAAGCATCAACTGGCTGACCAATCAAAAATACGTCTCATTGAGTGTTTGAATGCGAATAAAAGAAGTAATGGGTGGGGGATTATGAAGAACTTACCCATCCTAGATAGGATTTAGATTTTGACGGTGATATTTTAAGAGGTCAGTGTCTCTAAATATTCAGGTGTTTTGATACTTACTTACTTACTTACTTACTTACTCATGGAGCTGAGCCCTTCTGGAGGAGCCGTCAATTCTGCAGCTACTCAAGAATTTCCCAGCATTTTGTGGAACCCGAAGGTTCATTACCGTGTTCACAAGAGCCGTCCACTGGTCCTTATCCTGAGCCAGATCTATCCAATCCATCCCATCCCATCCTATCTATCTAAGATCCATTTTAATATTGTCCACCCACTTAAGCCTTGGTCTTCCCATTGGTCTCTTTCCTTCTGGCTTTCCCACCAATATATTATACGCATTCCNGAGACCAAGTTTCACACCCATACAGAACCACAGGTAAAATTATAGTTTTATATATTTTAATTTTTATGTTTTTGGGCAACAGACGAGAAGACAAAAGGTTCTGGACTGAATGGTAGGAAGCATTACCCGAGTTCAATCGCCTCTTAATTTCCTCCTGAATCAGGTTTCGATCTGTTATCGCTGTTCCCAAATATCTGAACTGTGCCACATTTTCAAAACATCTGTTTCCTATCTTTATGTCATGATTTTGCCCTGCATTTTGGTGACGAGACAGTAACATATACTTAGTTTTCTCTGTGTTTACTTCTAGACCAACCTCTTTACTTGCTTCAGTTAAAGTTTGTGTGTTTTTCTTTATGGTATCTACATTATCACCCAGCAGATTCACATCATCGGCGTAGTCAGGTGTTTTGATAGCAGAGAAAAATTAGACTAGTGAAGATGTCAAGGTGGGAATTGCTACAGGAAATCTACGTTACTAGGGTTTACAACACATATTTAAGCCTAGAACTGCGAACGTAGTATAAAATATTTATGATATAATCACGTGGAACATGGCGAATGACTGAAAAGGATAATGTTATGTTAAATATATGAGGCAGGATGGTTCTGCGAATGGTGTACAGACCAATAGGTAAGCAAGGAGAATCAGACCTAAGAACTGAGGGACATCTTTACTTCGTTCCTTCCCTATATTGTGGTAACGGAAGAAAGTGAAAAAATTTCACATACACAATATGACGCTAAAATACGTTTCTAAGAACTTAGGGAATTATATAAAACACATGAGCTGGCAGTAGATATTAAAAGGGGAATGTTGGAGTGATTGAGCAGTGTGGGCAGAATGGATCAAACAAGAACAAGACAATTATTGAACGTAAGCCAGGCGGTACAGGAAAGGTGGAAGGTCCTGGCCTGAGGTTGATGGAAGATACTGAGAATTATTTATGAGGTCTGAAAATGAAGAGTTCGAGGCGAAGGACATATTGTAGAGTGGGAATCTGTCGGAAAGGAGGCCAAGGTTCTTAGTAAGTGGTAGAGCCAAGGAGTAAGTAAGTTTACTGAGAAGTAGGTTTAGTTGAATTAATTACCTAACCCCACAAAGGAGAAAACTGTGAGATACGTAATTAGATATGAAGAGAAAACATTGCCCCTTAGAAAATAATTTAACTGCATCTTGTACGAGATACCAGCATTGAGGTGCCAGCACGCTGTTACCGTCACTGCCTGCTTGCTTCAAGGACAATGGCACTTCGTCAGCGGCCGATGTAACGTACGGCACCGGAAGGATGTCCGAGTATAGACCTGCCAAAGAAGGAACTTGTATACATCTTCGACCGCCTCTGTGGTCCAGTTGTCAGCGTTCCTGGCTACAGATCCAGAGGTCCGGGGTACCAGATTCTTTTCAGATTTTTTCTGAGAAGTAGTGGCTCTTGAACGAGGTCCACTCAGCCTCGTGATGATAATTGAGGAGCTATTTCAAGGAAATAGCGGCTCCGGTCTAGAAAACCGAAAATTAACTTCCGTGGGGATTCGTTGCGCTGACCACGCGACGCCCTCTATCCGCTAAAGTTGGCATTAACTTCGCCGACAAGCGGCGGTCGCTCGGTCGGTATAGTTCGCTTGCGGGCTACAGGCCACGGGGCACGCGGTAGCATAGTTGGTTGAGTCACTATGCTACAAATTGGAAGGTCGCGAGTTCAAGTACAATTTTTTTTTAATTGACCCAGTCCTTCCAGCCGCACTATGGCCCTGGGGTCGACTCAGACTCTAACAGAAATGAGTACCAGGGATATTCTTGGAATATCCTTGGGGGTAAAGGGCGGCCGGCGCGTAGGGCTGACAACCTTGCCGCCATCTGTGAGCCGATAATCTAGATAATGCGGGAACCTCAACGTCTCACAACCCTATGGGCCTCCACGGCCTGTTAGAGGGATACCTTTACTTTACGAACTTTTATATGATCTGTCGCCTTCGATTTCTTGCAAACATAACTTTTTGAATATGTGACCTACGACTGAGATTGCTCCTTGTAACGGGCCCTTCTGATAACCATCTCCAATCCTAGACATATCCGATGAAGGAAACAGACGACTGACAACGTCTACAAATTAGACATTTATTGTTATGAACCTTGCTTATAAACATTCATAAGCAGATGGGGAAGTCTTCACAATAGTGAAGATTAAGATGCTGTCGCCTGGCATGCGACATATTTTGGCGGATGGGTACTGTCGTTTCGGAGGAATCTGCTGCCTTCCTTCCCTGTTGCTTCTTTTCGCTCACTTCGACGCTGAAGTTGGAATCAGCTGGTTTCTCCGAAACGTTGGCAACCACCTATCAGACAGCACAATGACACTTAGCAGAAGACTATAATATTAGTTCATAAAGAGAATACATGGAGTTGTACATCGACGACCCCGCTGTGTTGCAGTGTCGAGATGCTGGCGCCGTGCCGGCGGGTGTTGCGTCTCTGGCCGGTGCTCTTATCTATCTCGGCGCTCTCCGTCGTTTTGCTGTGGCGCAGTCACGATGACGAAGAAGCAGCGCCGGATGAAACAGACAGGGACAATTGGGTGGCTGTCAGGTAAGCGCTATGTACGGTAGGAGGTAGCAGTTTTGAATCCCACTGTGGGAATAGATGAATGTCGGTGTGTTCATGTGTTGGCCTGTGCAGGCAGAGAAGCCTTCACATGCTTCCATGCCCTACTCAAGCAGTTCTCCAATTGTCATAAAGATTTTGTCACAGCAGTGTAAGAATAAAGTAAAACGTTTCGTTCCATGTTTAATTAAGCACCGTGACATGAGGACGTATGGGGATCGGAGGTATAGTTCCACATATTCGTAACCCCGGCATAGATCGAGGTAAGTCATGAGTCTCAAGCCATGCCCGCTTTACATCCGGGGAAAGAACCCCCGACACTTGTTGGATAGGAGGCTGGATGTGCCGCAGACCCCGTCTGGATATTGCTTCCGCCGGAATTCGAAACATCTGTCGTCCGATCACTGCTAATAACCAACAGAGATATCCAGGCTTCCAGAAATCTTTTTAGCTTTAGAATCAGTTCTGAATTGAACACACCATGGGGTCTATTCTGTAACGTCTTTCTAATTCATGACGTGTAAGAAATGTTGTTTACTTAATTTTCGTTTTTCAATTTAAATTATTTTCTGTAATTTGATATTGATGTGTTAACCGCAGGAGTGGAAATGGTTTTCCATGACAAGGTAAATGGTTCTGATCAGTGGATAAGCCGGACGGGAATTATATTGTGACATAACTGAAGATAGAGTCGTTACTAGGTTACGGCACAGTAAACTCATCAGAGTAACGATTACACACGCAAGAGAGGAACAATATTTACTGTGCGGTCCGTTCCGTGGTTAGATAACAAGGATCAGGTGCCAGTACGTGACAGCCTTGAAACGGCAATTCGAGGAGTAGGAGGTTGGTGTGAGTTGGTCGCCACCCTGCGAGGACGTGAGCCCGGAAGCCGAGGAACGTCCGTCATTGGAAGATGTTTCTGAGTAGCGCAATTAAGATCGTGTTTTATAACACTAGTCTCTGTGTGGCAGTGACCTGTAAAGTGTAGTTCCGGGTTGTTTATAAGAGTACAGCAAACCCGATTACCAATCCCGTCTATAGGCACTCGAACACGTGACAATCTTATGAAGGGAATTATTAAGACGTCCCTACGTTTTTTTGGTGTTAGGAACGATAGTTATAGCGTCCGTCTTCAGGCATTGGAAGTATTTTCATTAGAGAGAGTTCTGGAAATAAGTAGACAGCGTCTGTCCATCAACGCCCGTTTCCAACACTTGTTTAAACAGTTGACATTTGAGTTGACAATGACAGTGGTTACAAACCTTTCCTTCTTGAAACCTCATATTAATTTAAATCACATTAAAAATATCGGGTTTTGCCTTACAGGAAACACACTTCTCAAATTATACATCAACAATCTCTGTTAAGGGACAACTTCGCCTGAATATGGAGGCAACATGTTCGTCCAGAATCTCGGTATCCGTCTGGAAGGCTACAGGGTGTCTAAACTCAGAAGAACAAAATCCTATAATCACCGACGCGAAAACCCCACAATATGTATAACTACATTTTTGTACTTACTTACTCACTCATGGAGTTAAATCCTTCTTGAGGAGCGGCCAATTCTGCAGCTACTCAAGAATTTCCCAGCATTTTATGGAACCCGAAGGTTCATTACCGTGTTCATAAGAACCCTCCACTGGTCCCTATCCTGAGTCAGATCAACCCAATCCATACCATCCCATCCTAATCTCTCTAAGATCCATTTTAATATTGTCCACCCACCTACCCCTTGGTCTTCCCAGTGGTCTCTTTTCTTCTGGCTTTCCCACCAATATCCTATATGCATTCCTCGTCTCCCCCATTCATCCTACATGCCCTGCCCACCTCATCCTCCTTGACTTGATCATTCTAATTATACTTGGAGAAGAGTACAAGTTGTGAAGCTCCTCATTATGTAGTTTTCTCCAACCTCCTGTAACTTCATCCCTCTTTGGTTCAAATATTCTCCTCAGCACCCTGTTCTCAAACACCCTCAGTCTATGTTCCTCCCTTAATGTCAGAGCCCAAGTTTGACACCTATACAGAACCAGGCTAAAAATATGATTTGCCATTCGTTTAAGAGAGTCTATCATGACCACATGCCTGCCCACAGCACCCATACAGGCTCTGGGCCACTCAGACTTCTATGCAGTGGGAACCGGGGTTCTCTCCCCCGGGATAAAGCGACCTTAACGTGAAGCTGACCACTCACCTCAATCTGGTACAGAGGTCAAGAATGGTGGAGCTATACCTCCACTCTCCAATACGGCTTTATGGCTTGATGCTTAATTACAACTTGGTATTTGGCTTTTACTTTTTACTGAGACATGAATTTGTGTACACCGAATCTGTTCCGAAGATCAAAGATTTTTCCATCCACGCCGAAGTCTCCAAACTGGTCCCTTCAGTTCAGGTCTTCCGACAAAATTTCTGTGTGCCTTTCACAAAGCTGCCGTGCGTGCTACATAAAAAAAAAACAAATTCCGTGGCTTGAGTCCGCATGCGAACTACACTGACAGAGTGGCCACCGCTTGTCGGTGAAGTTAGTGCCGAATTTAGCGGATAGAGGGTGTCGTGTGGTTAGCGCAACGAATCCCCACGGCCGTTAATTTCGGTTTTCTAGACCGGAGCAGCTATTTCCTTGAAATAGCTTCTCAATTATCATCACGAGCCTGAGTGGACCCCGTTCCAGGCCCACTACTTCTCAGAAAATCTGGTAGCGCCGGAAATCGAACCCGGACCTCTGGATCTGTAGTCAGGAACTCTGACCACTAGACCACAGAGGCCGTGCGTGCTACATACCCAGCTTATTTCACCCCTTGATTGAATCACTAATATGGATTATTCGTAAGTCCTAGGAGGTGACATTTCTAGCGGAGAACCATGCCACCTGTGGGTTTTTATTAGTACGGGTGTCTCATGCTTTCAGCGATGGAACAAATGGACGAACCGTCACCAGAATACCGAAGCTGAAAATTATTTTTCCGGTTCGCCGCGCGACTGACCTCTCATGCCCGTCCATTGGCTTGAAGAAGAGTAAGAATGCGCGCGCCATATGTTCATACCAGTGTCGTTTTTATGAAGTAGTTGTCTGCTTTCAGAGGGGGAACTGGAGTCAACCTCATCTCTCTTATGAAAGAGACTGTCTGCTTTGTTTCTATGTCAAATATCAAGGCCATTTTAGTTATGAGCGAAGTTGTTTACTTTTGCATCACTCGTTAAACTTAAAAGGCTGGTAAACGTGTGATTAGAACTGCTCAACACAACTGTTACTACATGCATATGAACCGCATACATACGTTAAAAATGTTTGCATTTGCTCACAGATTATGCATATGATTGTTGCAATAAACAGCGGTTTCTTTCCAAATAGCATTAACAGTGTGGTCGTTTTAATGTATCTGCAGTGTGTTTTCTGTGACGTAGGTCCTGAATTGTTATTTAGACAAATCTCTTTATTCAGAGGGTTAATTAATTTCGTACTCACAAACAATGGGCGGCGGACATAAATCAAGTCACAAGTGATGGTACAATGTGATTGTACCTATGACTTGGGATAAGCGTTTCCGTAAAAACGGAAATGGTATTTGTAACTACTTACCTACCGAGCACACGACCAATAGATCGACCGACCAACCGGCAGGGCGACTGACAGACCGACCGACCAAGCAACCAACCAACCAATAAACCAAGGAAGCAGTCAATCAAGCAACCAGATGTGTGGAACAGAGGGGCTTGAAAACTAACAGTCATTAAGCCACCTAAAGGGCACCTTTTCAAACTGGGACTGACAGGTGACCCAACCTGTGAAAGGTGCCTACAAGAAGATGAATCAGCCACAAACATCTTATGTGATTGTGAGGCCATAGCTTATTTAAGATTTCGTCACCTGGGTCAGTTCTTCATGGATCCAAGTGACTTTTATGACGCCCTCATAAATAAAGTCCTACATTTCATTCGAAGTGTAGAATTAATAAAGGGTTAATCAAAGGGGAAGCATAGTAGATCGTTGAAGGTCTCAGTGCAAGGGCCGGATTTTATGGCCCACTCCCTACGGTAGCGTAGTTGGTTGAGGCACTGTGCTACAAGCCGGAAGGTCGCGGTTTCAAGTCCCGATGAGGTCATTGAATTTTTTTCAGTTGACCTAATCCTTCCAGCCGCACAATGGCCCTAGGGTCGACTCAGCTTCTAACAGAAATCAGTACCAGGAATATTCTTGGGGGTAAAGGGCGGCCGGTGCGTAAGGCTGACAGCCTTACCGCCATCTAGGAGCCAATTGACTAGAAAATGTGGGAACCTCAACACCTCACAACCCTATAGCCCTCCACGGCCTGTTACAGGGATGACTTTACTTTTACTTTACTTTTACCCCTTACACACACAACTGTTACTACTGCTTATGCTACTACTGCTACTACTACTACTACTACTACTGCTTCTGCTGCTGGTGCTACTACTGCTGCTACTACTAACAGTCATTCAGTTGGACAAGATATTTCCCAACTTTTACGGAATCCGAAGTTTCATTAGAGTGTTTTTGAGCTAAATGAATCCAATACACGCTGTGTTCCCCTATGATTATCTTTTTTCTAGACTTGGGGCTTCCAAGATGTTCTTTTTTTTTTATTGCTATTGGGGTTTGACTAAGTCCCTTGTACTGCGGCCACTTCTGGCCTATTGTACCAGCCCCAGATGATAGGTGAAGGTGCTTGTGGAGCAATTGGTGGAATGAAGATTGGCAGGGAAACCGAAGTACTCGGAGAAAACCTGCCCCAGCGCCACTTTGTCCAACACAAATCCCACTTGACGAGACCCGGGATCGAACCCGGGCCTCCGCGTTGGGAAACCAGTGACTAACCGCTTGTGCTTTGGCGCGGCCCAGGATGTTTCTTACTTTGAAGGTTTCTGAGCAAAGCTCTACAGTCCCCGTATACGCAGCAACCGACATCGCTGTTGCGGTATGAGGCAGTGGATCAGTTCGCAGTATCTTTTTAGAACAGTGTAGCTTCATTGGGATTAGGTCTACTTCGTTGTCCACATAATGACTGATACTGTTGTCATTATCATTATCATCGCTGTCATTTGCGCCATATGCACGCATTCAGTTCAGCCTTCAAAAAAACTTGCATGAATATAATCGTATTTTACTGACTTCCCGTGTGCATATCTCGCTCTGGTCACTGACATTGAATCACTGTCTCCTGGCCGTATTTTGAAAACAGCGGATGTACGCGGCATGTATCTAATTCAGGCGGACGGCGGCAAGTGTTGCGTGTAGTACAGAAAGGTTAACGGACGCTGCCATTGGAGCGGTAGGCTCGTGTCTCTTTGTCGGACCAGTTCAGTATTAAGACTTCAGTTATGCGTGAACTGACTGGGTACTAAGTGACTGACTGAATAACCGGTATACACAGTGTTTCACGACTTTAGGGCATAACTGCACGAGGTGATTTCCTAGGTCTTTGTGATCAAAAAAGTCCATATAAACGTTTATCCGATTTTGGACGGTTACGGAGTTATGATCGTTTTTTCATTCCCGTACACGCCCTCGTGTGAACCGCGTCTGTCAGCTGGCGGGTCGCTATTTTTAGCCAGCTACAGAGAGAGCGTTCTCGTTATCTCGACACTTGAGAGGTACCTAAGGCGGGGTGGGTTGGTATGTCCGGCGCGATTCACAACCGAGCCGCAGCCTGTGTTGCGGCCGGCGGTGTCATTTTCGAAAATCAGCTTTAAGTACCAATAAATTCAAATTAAAGGTAATTTCACGAAGTTAACTTTACATTCATACTTTAAATGTATCATGTATTATGCTGGTTTATTATTTTGTTCCGTTTATTGTCAGTAATTGTTACCTTCTGTTCTGAGTTTAAAACGGTCATAACTCCGTAACCGTCCAAAATCGGACACATGTTTATATGAACTTTTTTGATCACAAAGACCTATGAAATGACCTCCTGCAGTTATGTCCTAAAGTCGTGAAATACCCTGTATGTACTACCCAATGAAACAGTTCTATATTGTGAGATATTACGACGTGTAGTTCGTTAAAGTCAACCGACGTTACGGAGGAACATGTCCCCACCATCTTCATGGCCGAATAATAAGCAAAGCAGGGCTTCGGTTGTTACCTGCTTCACGCTGCATTATCGCTTGGCTTATTCGTTCCTCCGAAACGTCTGTTGACTTTTAACAGTTAAATCCCAGAAGACAGAACCCCTCATAATCACCGCTGTGACAACCTAAAATCCTACATAAGCAAAGAAAGTGCTATACAAACTAACAAAGGGATTTTTAATTAAATAACCATACACTTAATTAAACAAAGAATGTTAATAAGTAACAAGGATACAAACTAGTAAACGGACTCATTTATTAACTAATCAACCAACTAACCAAACAACGAAGGTAATTAAGTAACAATCGCAAAGTAACAAACTAGCTGACTTGCTAAACAACTCAACGTTCCTCTTTGAAGAGTCGACTGCATTTCAGCTGGTTAACAAATTTCCGGCTCATATGGAACCGGAAGTTTCAACACCGTTTTCACAAAAGTCCTCCATTGCACTCCATCCTGAGCCGGCTCAATCCGGTTTACATCTTCACGCACCGTAACTGTAACGCCTGTTTCAATAACAATAACACAAGCCTTCGGCTTATGTACAACCTTCTTATTTCTTTACGCGTTCAAAATTCGCCTTGGGTCTGATCTCTCGTGAATTAATAATTTTCGTACTTTGTAGTATGCACGGGGGAAGAAACGAAAGGACGTAAAGTTGTCTTTCCCTTAAGTTAAGCACCACAATAGGAAAATGTATGGACATGTTGAAATGTAGCTTCACGCATTCTTAATCTCCGCTCTAGATGTAGGGGAATAATCAGCTTCACGCCCCGGCCGCTTTATTCCTAGGAAAAGAACACCGGTACTCGGCAGAATACTCGGTGGTGCCTAGAATCAGTATGGGAATTGAACTCTGATTCCTCGGTCGTCCATCCCGTAGTTTAGTTACTGTAATGACTGACCTATTTGAGATAATATTAAAATGTATAAGATCTTATGCTTTCATGGCAGTGGATATTTATACTGCAGTCTTCTGGGTTCTGAAACCGAGTTCTATTCCGGTAGATTGGCAAGAGTGTTGTATCCACATAGCAGAATATACGTAATACGAATATCAAAACGGCTGAAGCGTTCTTTCTTCTGGGGTATAACGCCATGTAGTCCGGTGAAAGTCAACCAGTGTTTCGGAGAAATATACCGCCTCCATCCTCTGAAACGTCTGTCAATTTTCACTGGACTGTATGGCATAATATCCGAGAATATAGAATCCTGCATAACCACTGCTATGGGAAACTCAGACCCAGCACTTCAGTGGTTCGTAAAGAGGTACGATGTTACTGGTCTGTATCGGTCTGACTCAGGATGAGGCCGTGTTGGGCTCTTGTGAATACGGCAGTGAATACATGTGTTCCATAAAGAACTGGGAATTTCTGAATCAGCTGTGTTTACCGGATTCTCTTTAAGGATTCTGCTACTTGAAGTAATTCCTCATATAGGTCTTGTTTATATTTTATGTACATACGTTTATTAACATTTATAACATGTGTAATATAAATAGTATATTATGCTCGTACATTATGACAATTGACATATTATTGAAGACAATGACTCGTGACAAAAGACAGACCCATCCTCTCGTCAGAGAGGGCGCCCCACAATGACAAGATAGTAACTATCAAACAGTAACTATTTGGGGCTCGACACCAAGACAGACTGACTCTCACTCGCAATGTGACTTTCCTCATAAAACAGACAAACTCCGTGGCCTGTAGTCCGCAAGCGAACTACACCTACCGAGCGACCGCTGCCTGCCGCGAAGTTAGTGCCAACTTTTGCGGATAGAGGGTGTCACGTGGTCAGTGCAACAGATCCCCAAGGCCGTTAATTTCCGTTTTCTAGACCGGATCACCTATTTCCTTGAAATAGCTCCTCAATTATCCTCACGAGGCTGAGTGGACCCTGTTCCAGATCCACTAATTCTCAGAAAATGTGGTAGCGCCGGAAATCGAACCCAGGACCTCTGGATCTGTAGCCAGGAACTCTGACCACTAGACCACGAAGATGGTCGGCTTTCTTATATTTTACAAAATTCTAGTTACAGGTTGTGGCCATACCATAAATATGACCAAATTTTGCCGTCATTTCTCAAACTTTCGGACATTGTAACCGCCTAAAATAATACATACACGTATATGCCCCCCTACCCAAACCCAGATCCCTGTCAGGCTGTGTGGTGACAGCAGAAGCTCATTTTAACCTCCCTCCCCCTCATTGCTTCACAGAGAAGGTCGCGACTCCATGCTGTGAGCCGATGGTATCTGAAAACGTAGTCAAGGTGGTCAAGGTCGTCAAGGTAAAGTGATTCGTCAGTAGATGGTACTCCTCAGCGACCAATAGTGTGAACTGTTGTCGGCGATGTGTGTAACCTTGCAGAAAAATTCATTACTTTCTCGTTGCATTTCCACTGATCACCCACTGTTAGATATACAGGCCTCAATGACAAGAAGTATATGGAACGTTTTAAGGATTCGAAAGGTTTTTGTTCCAGGATGATTTGTCTGTTACAGCTATGCTCCTGGTTAAGAATGTTTATTGAAAAAAAGGGAGCATATCGTTTAGCTCTGGCCGGTTCTGAGTGTTTTACGTATAGCGGCATGAAACTCCTTGTAGAATATGCTCATAATCCTATAAAATATAACGGTAATTTTATATACCACCTGCTTTAGCAGTCGAGAATACAATATTTTGCCGATACGATGTGTTTATTTGTGTCATCACTTGCTGTAACAGTCGAGAATTTAGTACTTTGCCGATACGATGTGTTTGTATGTGTCTTATAACAGAATAGACAGCGTTAATCGGCTGCTCTAAGTTGCCTATACGCCGGCTCCGGCAGACGCGTAAATCTTCTCAGGCTCGTGTCAGGGCAGTAACTAAGGCAACCGGAAACTGCCAGTCCACTGCTCCAAATCAAAGACGCAACGAAAAATGCCGTTGTTAACAAACTTCGCAACTACCTACGAGTAAATATGGAGTAATATGGTCCTTTCACATTAACGAAACTTAAATGTTCCAAAATGAAGGCCTGATTACTTAGATAAACATGAGGAATGATCTGGCTGCAATCCTCATGTTTATCTAAAACCTTGTTCAAATGTGGATTAATATTTTCTACATATTTGACTGTAAGATTATGTGTGAAATCATAATTTTGAAGTTTCTTTTAAGGGCTACGAATTGTAAGAATGAATTAGTGGAAGGACTATGAATGGGACCTATAGCTAAAGATGAGAATTATCAAATTTCCCCTTTTAATTTTCAACAACCATTTCACTCATAAAAGTAAATGACATGAATATATGTAAGTTACAGACTGTGCTTCTTTTGTCATGCTGATCAAATAGTGGGTACTAACAATGGGATCTGCAGACCGTGGCCTGGTTTGTGTGACACGCAGCCAGTCATTTCCTGTGTTCGGGCAATGCACTGTGCCCATGCAATTAATTTATTTACTCCCTTACTTAAAATAGTAAGTGCCTCAGAAACAAAATAAAATAAGTACGAAATGGAGCCCATTATCTTATTGTTACTGTTGTCTCATTCAACATAATTATTCATAAATCCTGCTCATAAGCCAGTTCCAAGAGAAAGGACCCTTAGTTCTTCCTTTCTCTTGGAACTACGATCCTATTTAAATTTCTTCTGTTTCACATTTTCTTGGCACTTCAGGCCCATTCATTCATTCATTCTCCTCCTCCTCCTCCTCCTCCTGGCTTTATTGCTCCACTGGCATTTATTTTTCTTGGTTATTTTTTATTCTTACTCTTTTGACTGAGCGTTCACTTCATCTGTTTTGAAGGTCCTCCAATCATGTTAATAAGACAGGCATAAAACTCATTGTATGAAGCATCAGCCCATCACAAGACAAATATTCTTCAAATGACATTTGATCCCTAGATTCCAACATTTGAGTGGACTAAGATGGCAGTCTGCTTCTAGTATGATAATGAAGCATATTTCTTGTATAATTCACTTCTTGTTTCAGGTTGGGGCAGGACCAGAAGGAGTATATAGATCGCCGAGGTGTTCATGTTGTGGTGGGTCACTACATGGGGGATGCAAACAACATGCAGAACCCTCCTAACCTCACAGATGGTGAGATTTATCTCAATTTTTCTACATGTCTAGTGATTTTATACACATAGTTGTTCAGTATGGAAGTTTGATAGTACATAGACCTAGACTGTGTCTGAATAATACAAGGGAAAATCAGTAAATACGTCTCAAATGGATGTAAAACAGTTGAAATGGACGTAATATGTTTTCTGTGTGTATCACTAGATAACAGCACAATGGAGCACTGAATACTGGAGTAGCACCCAGCTTATAGCATCTTTTTCTGATTTCCCACCAACTGATTTTTGGTCTCTGCAAAACTAATCTTTCCTTTCAGTTTGTATTTCATTACAGTTTCTGTCAGAAGCATGTGATAACATAGTTGGTTGAGGCACTATGCTATGAGATGTAAGGTCACAGGTTTGATTCCCAGTAATGTCACTGGATTTTTCAATTGACCTAATCCTACCAGCCACACTATGGCTCTGGGGTCGACTCAGCCTCTGACAGAAATGAGTACCAGGAATCTTTCTTGGGGCTAAAAGACGGCCAGCATGTAAGGCTTAAAACCTCACTGCCATTTATGGACCTCCACAGCCTGTTACAGGGATAGATTTACCTTTTGTTACAGTTTCTGTCATACATTCATCATTCATTCAAATTTTGGTCCCATTTCTACACAAATAATTTCTTTTTATAATGAACATCTCTCTGTTCCTTATGCAGGTCTTGTAGACAGTAGAAACTTTGTTCCACACTGTAGTTTGTCATCCTTATTTTTCAAGACAATAATGCATATGAATTTGTTGTTTGGGAAAATCCAGGTGAAGAGCCCAATTGGAAATATAAATAAATGAGAGAATAATATTAAAATTAGGATTTGGATATGGAAATATATGTACATGTAAGGATGATATTAAAATGAGGACTTGAAAATGATACTAATTAAAACTATTCACTGTTACCAGATGTTATTCAGTTTGTATTAAACTGGGTCAGACTAGAGTAAGAGGACAAGATTTTGTGATGACTGTTCCTTATTCCATAAGAGCAGGAAATTTCTACCATCAGCTGAGAAACTATTGTCACTCAGTGAAGATCATTACTATGGAATTAATAGAAAATATCTGCTTATTTTGCCTGCAGAAGTTAAAGAAAAATATATCCAGAAGCCCAGGACTAAAGCACTCAATTACTTATCAAAACTGAATGGAATCCAATAAATTAGTGATATCTTAAGTACTCTATATGTAGCAGTGTTATGGACATATGCAGTCATACAGTAACTCACACTGTTGAAGAAACAAACATGTGACCTGCTTCTTTGTATACTTATAGCCTCTTATGACATTTCTAAAACATGATAATGTCAACTGGACATCCTGCAACATTTTCTGAGTGCAATTATTTCTTGGCCCCCTTGCTGATCATATCACATGTCCACTGTATTTCAGAGCTTCTGAATGCGAACATGTTTGACCCACGACCCAATGAAGGAAGAAATGGGCAGCCAGTAATGATCCCATCCCATGAGCTGCTCAAGATGCAGCAGCTGTTCCACATCAATAGGTTCAACTTGATGGCCAGTGATCGCATCCCGCTGAACAGGACTTTGCCGGATGTGCGCAAGAAGAGGTGAATTGATATCTTGATTTTCCCCAGCACTGAGGTTTACCTTCACACCCCTGTATTCCCTTATAGCATGATTCTTATACATATCAGTAATCTTCACCTTAGCATAAAACTGGAGTTAGAACTTTAACAGAGACATTGACTGTTTGTTGCCAATAAGTAATTTTTAATTATCACGTCATAGCTTCTTTGGTGGTATGTATCATCAGCAGTTAATATATGTTTGTGTTAGTCAGTCAGCCAGTCATTATGCTAGCAATTAGTCAGCCATTCAGTCATTTAGTAAGTCAGCTACTTAGTTAGTTAGTTAGTTAGTTATTGGAGAGGGTGGGTTTCCCCATGCACTTAGACCTGTATTGGTCCATTGTGCTTCCCTCTATGATATTCTACCAGTCTCTATACCCTACCGATATTGGTGCGTACCATCAGTCCCGACCGAGCCAGCGAGTTCGGCCTCTACTGGCTTGGCGGGATCTATAATGCTTCCCCCATCTATCAGAGGCGTTAGAGTCTACTGTTGGGCGGGAAATTACATTGAATTTGGCTCAGTGACCTCCTTTGGAGATATGAGGTTCTTTTACGTGCCGTAAAGCTACGACACGGGACCCATGGCTTAAAGTCCCTCCCGGAGGACTTGTTCCCTGAATTTTTCCGCCCTTAAAAATTCCACGACCTCCGCCGCGTTTGAACCTGCGTACCACGAGTCATGAGGTGGGAACATTACCTCTAGACTATGGAGGCCGCTAAGTCAGCTACTTAGTCAGTCATTCAGGCAGCTAGCCAGCCAGCCAGTCAGTAAATTGGGCAGTCAGCCTGTAATATACCCAGTCAGCCACACAGCCAACGAACCATTCATCTAGTCATTTGGCCAGTCAGTCAGGCATTGGAGTAGTCAGATAGCCTGTTTTCATTCAGTCAGTCAGTCAGCCATTCATGTAGTTGGTTATCCATCCACTCACCAGTCAATCAGTCAGTCAGTCAGTCAGTCAACTAGTCAGTGAGCCAGCTGGCCAGCTATTGAACTAGACAATCAAATGGTCACTTATTCAGAGATCTATTCATGCAGTCAATCAGTCAACCAGTAAATCAACCAACCATTATGCTGATCTGTCCGTCAGTCATTTAAGCCATGGGTTCTTGAATTTTGTGGTAGTGTGAATCCCAGGATAAGTGGTGAGAGTAAAAATCTAAATAGCTGTACAGAGTCTCTGCAATCATCAAATTATGTTGGTGTTAAATCTTTTTCATCCACCTTTCCTGACAGTAATAATTTTTTTAATGACACAATCAGAAAGTTTTAATTGTGATGGATTATGAGTATGTATTGTAATTAAGTAGTGGATTGTATTTATGTAATCTATTGTATTTGTGTAATTGATGTGATTTGTCTTGTTCTCATTGACTATTTTTCTATCAGCTGGTGTTCCAGCTATATGGGGATCCATGGAAATAATAAATAATAATAATAATGATAAATTAAATTGTGTTAATTTAAATTTTTATAGTAATGTTCTTTTTAAATTATGTTTATTAATAAAATGAGATTAATTTTTTATTTTATTATTTATGCTAATTGACTAATGTATGTGATTTTAATTATGTAACTCATGCAATTTATTATATGTATCTGGACACATCTATTATCAAAGGGACTATTTCCACATCCTAGGTTTGTTACCTGTATGGATATATGGAAAATAATGGAAATGAATGAATGACATCTGTAGTAAGCTAAGAAATGTTCCTATTCAGTTGTGAGAAAGTCTGCAGCTACGTTTTCAAGAAACCACCTGTAGTTTTTAAATCTTGTTGAAATGCTAACTTGCCAGAACTGTTGAGTGGATAAAACTTTATTTAAATAATTCATGCAAATCAGCAACTCCCTTAGAATTACTGGGTTTTTGGACTGATTGAGGTTAGATCTTTCTAAGGGGCCCAACTGAGTAGGTGTCTTCCATCTCTCCCCCTCATCTGAGGATGGAAACAGATCCAGTTTCTGAAATGTCATGTTTTTTATTTCCTAGAATATTTCCTAGATGATGATAAAAGTCCAAAATCCCAGTAATTCTGTGTTATACACCATCATCAGAGCCCTTTGGAAACAGCCCCCTTAGAGTAAATTACAAGCATTGTGGGCCATGATCCTCAGTTTAAGAAACTGTGATTTAAGCAGTCAGTCAGTTCCTCATTCATTCATTCAGCAATGTTTCCATTTAGATTCATTCATTCTTCAGGCAGTCAGTCAGTGAAACATTTCGAAACCCTGTAAGCAAAGCAGCCAATGTGTGTGCAGGTGTCAGAAGAAGCTGAAGAACCTAAGCCACCTGCCTGCGACAACAGTGATCATCGTGTTCCACAATGAAGCATGGTCCACACTCCTGCGTACCGTTCACAGCGTAATCAACAGGTCACCCCACAACCTGCTGCAGGAGATTCTCCTTGTGGATGATGCCAGCACGAGAGGTCAGGATGCTCTGTGTAACGCACTGACCCCTATTGAGGGAATCCTTAGAATTATTTTGTATCCAAAACATAAAAGTTAAAACTAAAGTCCCTGTGTTTAAGTAGTACTATGCCGTGCAGACAGATGAGGGAGTGGAGCTATGACTCCATCATTCTTGATCTCAGTACTGGACAGATATGACTGATCAACTTCACTTTATCTCCAGGCAAAGAGCCCCCTGGTGCACATTGGATAGGAGGCTGGGTGAGCCCCAGAGCCTGCTGGGGTTTATGCCCCAGCCATCCAGCCTGTAGCCTGTTGCTATACCAATTGAGCTACTCCAGCTCATGCTTGAAATGTACAAGTACCTTCTTTTTGATATGAAAACTCAATTGGTGATTGTCTTGGTATGGTTAAAGTACTCTGAAACTTGCTTTTTCTTTTTTCTTCACTGTGCTGATGTCTTTTAAAGGTGTCCATTACTTACTTACTTACTTACTTACTTAGTGACTGAGATAGGAAGGTTAATGTTCATATAGAAAGAGAATGAATTGCAATAGGAGTATCAAAATGTGAGTAACACATGTGGTCACACTGAAGAAGACTGATCACATGTAAAGTAAGAGCTTTCATGTGGTCTAAAAAATTAGCAACCTAGGCAAATGGCCAACATAGACAACTTTATCTGTTTCAGTCTGTAGTATGAGACTCTAATCTTGAAACTTTAGAAGAATGCAGAAAGCCTGAAGCACTAAAGGTTCAGTAAACCACACACATCAGCAATTACCTGTGTGATGAACTGCACTTTTTCTGTGGTTGCTATGAAAGGTAGTGGCCACTGTATACTGAACTGATGCTATACAACATAGTGTGACATATGGGCCCATTGCTAAGCGGTGACTCTGTAAACAATGACAGTTTCTGTAGAACAGCTAGGTAAACACATTCCATCATCAACAAATACACATGCAACAATAGAGTTACTGTTGGAAACGGTGTTTCTGCATGGGAGGCATTGAAGATAGAAATTGAGCGTGAAGCTGAAGAATGTCCATTGTTAGAAGCTGTTGCCAAGGAAGGGCTGGTGAAGGCGACAGGCTCAGTGCTGTGGTGATTTGTGAATTGTGGAGATTAGCGGTGGTGCTGTAATTACTTGTACATAGGACTGAGTGTATGAGTGGTCAGGAAATCCAAACCCCATCTGTTGTCACCCCTGCATGTGACAAGAGCATATTGTTTTGTTTCTCTCCCTCCCTCCCTCTCATCACCCTCTTTCTTTTGTCCCTTCTTCCTTCACCCTACAAATCTCAGGGTACAGTTTTGTATTGTACATGATATTAATTTACAACTGGTAAGAAAAAACAGGCACTGACTCTATATAAAGATGACTCACTGTCTACTTTTGTATGCTTCAACTCAGGTAAAGTCACCCATACGTTCTGTGCTTGTGAATATAAATAGTAAGTTTACTTTCATAAGTGGTTGTTTGTTTGTTACTAAGTGATAGTGGCATAATTACTGATGATGTGAAATCACTGATGTCTGAGTTTGTTTTCCTGTAGTGAAGGTAAGTTGGCTGATATATTTAGGACAGTATGTAGTGCATAGTTCAGCTGCCCTGCCTGCCTCTCCAACTCTGCAACTTCTTGTGGAGCACCCATAAGAATAAATTATTTTCATTAGCAATATTTACACAGGAAAGGAAAATATGATGTAGGATGGATCAATATTCATATATAAGACAAGTAAGCTGATGTATTCATTATTCACCCAGAGTATGGTTGCTTACCTTGTCATTTCACAATATATTGTACCCAGAAATCTGAAGAGGGCATAGGACTTCAAATTAAGAGATTTAAGGCTATTCATGTAATAAAGAAAGAGATGAAACTGTGTATGAGGATTCGAACCACTTCAGAAAGCTCTACAACACTGCACCTTGCTTCAACAGCTGTGGCTATCATGCATGTTGGCAAGGGTGGATTGTAAGTTTTTTAATGTTTGTGATGTTTTCTATCAGACAGGCATCAGAAAGCAGGAAACAGAGATGTAGGAAGGTGAAATGTATATTTTATGCACATTTGCAGCCTTGAGTTCATTCAGTCTGCCAGTATGCATGTAGCAACTTGAGAACCACTGAACTGATTGTCATAATGCTGGAGAATGTTACAAAAAATTGTTATGTCACTTTAATTTTCATTTTGATTGGACAGTAGTCTACATGAAGTAGGATTTGAGGTCCTGACAATGGTTATTTCCTCTTATATAATGCCATTTAGTCCATAAGAAGTCAACTGATGTTTTGGAGGAATGTGTTACCTCTGTCTTAAAGGTCAAGGAATAAGCCAAATATGAGCCAGGATGAAGCTAGTTGTCTCTGTGTCATGATTTTGTCCTGCATTCTGCTGATGATACAGAAATATATACAGTAAAACTTGGTTATAGCAACATCGGTTTCTGCGACACCCTGTCTATTGCGTCAAATATTCAATGGTACGAACTAATTCCTCATAAAGCAACTGTTTTTATACCTTGCTTAGTATGACATGCACAAATGCATCAACCTCGTATGTAACGTCATTTTCATTCCCGAATTTCTCTGATATCGACATTGAACGTAATTTAGAAAGTGTATATTGGGCAAGTAACAGGAAACAGATGAAGATAACCGATTACTGTACTCGTATCTAGGTACAGTAAGGCACAACAATTGATGTAATCTACTGTAATTTGGTGAGTAGGCCTACCTTTAATATACAGTATTAGTGCGGTGTGTATTGTCAGTGAAAAGCGCTGTAATATGTCTTTGATATTACACATTTGGGCAATTCCACGTTAATGTTACGTTAGTCTGTACTTAACTACGTATTTCACTAAAAAATGCAACATTTTAACTCGGTTTTTGGTAGATTTTTACGTGACTAACATAAGGCTACTGTGGAAGTGCCCATTTCGGTTACAACGACATTCGTTTATAACGACACTATTTTTAGGTCCCTTTGATGACGTTATAACCAAGTTCTACTATACTTAGTTTTCTCTGTGTTTACTTCTAGACCAGCCTCTTTACTAGTAGACTTGAAAGGATTCTGACGATGGTGTATGCTGTACAGAACTATTAGGCTTATTTTGGACTCTATTGATCGTCTGGTATATATATGACAAAAAACCACAATGTTTCGGAGACTGGATCTGTCTCCATCCTCAGGTGGATGGGGCAGGATAGACCTACTCAGTTGGGCCCGTTAGAAAGAGCTAGTCTCAATCACTGGACCACTGAATAGGACTATCCTGCCCCATCCACCTGAGGACGGAGACAGATCCAGTCTCTGAAACCTTGTGGTTTTTTGTCTTATATATACCAGACGATGGATAGAGTCCAAGATAAGCCTAATAGTTCTCTTTACTAGTGCTGATTAAAGTTTGTGTGTTTTTCTTTGTGGTATTTATATTATCACCCAGTAGATTTACATCATCAGCATAGAGTAACAGCTGATGTGTCCCATTTAATTTCAGCCCCACCTGGTTTTTCTGGACCTTCCTAATGGCATATTCTAAAGTAAAGTTGAGAAGCAGTGGCAATACTAGTTAATTATCAGGGAGAAAAATAGTGTGACACGTTGCGCAACCGAGGACCCCTCCCTCCCCAGCGGTATGTGGCGGCATCGTAGCTCTGTCATTACTACGGTAATAGGCGAGTCTACACCCTGCCCCTCTACCCATGGTGACATAACACGCAAGGCAGCTGTGGCATGGGTAACAGGCAACAGCGGTACCCATTGCATAACAGGTGGGCACCGCGACTGTATAAGAGAGCTACGCTGCCTACGAAGACGGTTGCATTGGAATCTAGCCAGCGGGGAGTTACAAGTTAAATTGAATTGTAACGAGTGAAGCGCTATAGAGTGAATTGATTTGTATGTAGGGTTTGTAAACTGTGGAAACCCGTAACATTGTTGTAAGTAATTGTAGCCGATACTTGTAGGTTGTTAAATAAACCAATTAACAATTCTAACGGCGTCTTCAGTGACCAAACACGTTACATTGGTGTCAGAAGTGGGATTGGACTTACACACGTGACCAACAAGATTCAAACTCAAGACATGCGACACTATTGTGAGCAGAAGTTTCAGAGAAAAATGAATCACTCATTTTATACTCAATACACCTTTCCAAACATCTTACATTTTCCATGATAATTAAACAGAAGTTATGAATATATTTCTGAGCTTGTAAATGATTGTTTAACAGTCAACAGTGGCTTGTTGAACATAGTTATAGTTAAGAAGAAACAGAAGAAAATCTTTATCCACTTCAGACTGTATTGAAATCAGATTTACTGTATCTGTTTAATGTAATGTTCTATAAAAATGCAATTTGATGCATATATTAAACAATTTATATATTTTGTAACATTGAACATTCAAGCTTAATAATGATTGTTTGCTCATTCAGTACAGAGTTTTTACTTCTCGCCAGTTTGAATAAGTACCACATAACAGTGAACAGATAATGTGAATATAATAATTGTTAATTACAAGGGAAAAGGTCATTTATTTCCTCTACAAATATTCCTTCTGCTGAGTGCACCTATACAGTGTTACAAACTTTTTATGCTGTCATGCAGGGTAAAATTATTGGAGAATCTGGTGTGGTATCTGATTTAGGGTGTTTGAGAACAGGGTGCTGAGAAGAATATTTCGTCTAAAGAAATAGGATGTAAAGGGAGAATGGAGCAAATTTCAAAATGAGGAGCTCGATAATTTGTTTTCTTCACAAGGTACTATTCAGGTGATCAAATGAAAGGGGATGAAATGGGCAGGGAATGTAGGATGAGAGGGAGATACAACAGCTGATGGGAAAATTCCAGTAGAAGCAAAACCTGCAATTTAGGAGACATGAGTTGTTGGAGGATAATATTCAGATAGATCTCACTGAAGTAATTATGTTCTGCTTTGAAGTAACTGAGGGCAGTGTCTCATGAAATGCTAGTATGAAAGCTTGTATGAATCCGGTGTCCTGTGGTCTCTGCCTTCTATATTACTACAGATCTCTAAAGGAACATTCTGTACCAGCTTTTGTGATTCATAATACTGAAATATATGTTGCAGCATTTCTGCGGGAGCCCCTGGATGAGCATGTGGCAAAGCTCCCAGTTTCAACCCGGGTTCTGCGCACCAATGAACGAGTGGGTCTGGTGAGAGCTCGGCTCATGGGGGCCAAGGAAGCTCAAGGACAGATCCTCACCTTCCTGGATGCCCATTGTGAATGTACCATTGGTATGTACCAGACCTAGCTGCATATTTTCTCTCCTGGTACCAGTAAGTTACAGAGCACATAGAGACTAATGGTCTTGTAGATATCTCCACCAGGAGATATGGATGTTACAATGCGGAAACTTTGTACTTTTGACAATAAGATTTTTGGATTGTGGCAAAGTTTACTACTTGTAACTCCATTATCATTACTAATTTCATGCAAACTCTCATTCCCAATCATTGGTTTGAAAATGTCTTCCCTACGTACTTTGGCATTGAATTCTCCTAATAAAATTTTCTTGTGGTGTTTAAGGAATGTATCGAATACATGTTCTAGTTCTTCATAGAACCTGTCCTTCATATCATCAATTTTATCTTCTGTTGGGGCATGAACATTCAGAATAATGACATCACACCAGTGACATCTTAGTATCATGTATGACATCCTATCACTAACAAACTGAACCCTCTTAACTGTTGATATGATTATCTTATGTACAAATAAACCTGTACCTAATTTATGATTTTCATTCCCTTTTCCATAGAGAAATATATATTTGCCTGTTAGTTCGGTGCTGCATCCATCCCATTTGACCTCCTGTACTTCCATGAAATCGAACTTATATTTTCAGATTTCTTCCACCACTGCCATGAGCGAACATGCCCTATACATACTTCTAACATTCCAAGTACCAAATCTCATATCCATTTTCTTTCACTTAGGTTGTTTATCCAAGGAATCCATCCAGGTTCAAGACTTCTTGTGATCTTTTGTAACAAGCTTATTTTTTACAGTGAGGAGTTGTTATCCCCATGCTCAACCCCCAAGCTGGAGGACCAGCCTTTGTCAGCTGTCTGCAACTGCTTATTCAATGTATTCACAGCTACCCACTACATCTGGAGGCCATCTCCTCCATCCAAAACTTCAGGACGTGCCATGACATGGTGACAAGGGACCCACCTAACATTTCATATATCTGTATCAAAATGTTATTGTTATTCAAATCATGTTTATGTAGTATATTAAACAAGAGACCGCTCACTCATTCAGGACCAACAGTGTGATTTAATCTTCTGCATTGTTTTGATGCTTGACAATTTGTTGTTATGGCAACCTGAAATTGCATGATGAGAATGATGCAATTCATGCTAACAAAACTTTTCTGTATGCATAGAAAGATATATGTAATATGATTTGTATTTTGACAAGTAATTCATCAGGACACTCCCAAAGAAATGAGATTCTTGATGGGTTACTGAATTCACATTAGAAAGAAAGTTTAAGATATTGTATCTGTATTTATAAGAACGCATATTATATTGAACTAGTGAACTGTTCATTCACCATGCTCTGTATATTTGTGTGTCTGCATTTTAGAATGAATGTGCCGATAGAATTAAAAAAATAACAGCAATAAATAAAATAGAAAAGAATAAATCACTTCACACCATAGAATAACAATAATTGATTTCAGTGAATTGTCTATGTCCTTTGTTGTTCATAAAGCATCCTTAAAGATAGTAAGCAAAGAAACATTGTTTAGTTTTGATTTTGATTCCTCTTTTTTATGCATAACACCATTTAAATATGAAATGTGAATGGCTTCATACATTGTTATATTGCCCATTTAACAACCATCTTATGAGAAAATCACGTATCTTGCCACCAACAAAAGTAGCTATGCCACCATATTATTGGCCATTTGTCAGCCACCACACAGCAGACTTGTATAGCTTGCTGCCAGGAAAACTGTCCATGCCATCATGTTATTGACCATTCATCAGCTATCACACAACAAAATCACACAGTCTTCCACCAACAGATCTGATGGTACCACCATTATACAGGCCACTTGTTTTCCAGCACACAACAAAAGTGCATAGGCTTCCACAAACAAACCTGGCCACATCACATAAGGCGTTGCTACTGCAGAGTGTGAAAGATTTCATATAATTCAAAGCATAGTGGTTGAGGCAGTACAGCTACAAGCTGGAAGGTCGTGGGTTCAAGTCCTGATGAGGTCATCGGAGTTTTTAATTGACCTAATCCTTCCAGCCACACTGTGGCCCTGGGGCCGACTCAGCCTCTAACAAAAAATGAGTACCAGGAATTAATTAAATAATTTTCCTGGGGAGTGAAGCGTGGCCAGCGCATAAGGCTGACGACCTTACCACCATCTTTGAGCCGATTGTCTAGATAATGTGTGACCCTCAACGTCTCACAACCCTATGGGCCTTCATGGCCTGTTACAGGAATAGCTTTACTTTTTACTTTACTATAATTCAATTATACACTGTTCAAGAGTGGCAATAGTGACTTCATGTGTAGGAGACCAGTAAGGTATACCAATCACTACTGCCCGCTTCATCTAAAGGGCACCACTTTTGCTCCTAAGTATGCATAAACTTTGGCTACAACCAGGCTGATATTTTGTTATTTTGCCCTCAGGCTGGCTTGAGAGCTTGATCTCCAGAGTTGCTGAGGATAGGACTCGTGTGGTGTGTCCAGTGATTGACATTATCAGTGATGACACTTTTGCATATGTGAGGAGTTTTGAGCTCCACTGGGGTGCCTTCAACTGGGAACTGCACTTTCGTTGGTATACTCTTGGGGGCGGTGAGATCAAGAAGCGAAAAGAAGACATCACAGAGCCATTTAGGTACAGTCCAGTCCATGTTTAGGACAAGTTTCAAAATATTATAGTGCAGTCTGTGTTATATTTTGGATGCATTTAGCAGCTATTTACAGTCTGGATCACGTGGACCAGTTTCAGTATGTTTTGGTATAGTCTGGGACATGTTCTGGACTAGTTCAAGCAATCTTGATACAGTCCACATCATTCTGTTTTCAAATGAGTTAGACAATGTTCAGAAGATTCTGGTACAATTGGAGCTATATTTTAGTTCAGTCTCTGACTCTGTACCTTTCTACCCTTTTTTTAATCATAAGGCACAAGTAAGTTTTTAGGAAGTGATGATATTGTGATTGATTTGCTCAAAGCGTTAAGCTATGGAGCTAGAAAACTCCATTGCTGGGTAAAGACATTTTCAATGAAGTCAGCAATAGAACGTTGGTTGCTTAGTAGCAAACACTTCAGTAAGAACGTTTTTGTGATAATGGATTCGAGACAGTGGAATTTCCATCATACGAGCTAGCCTATATAAGGAGTTGTGGAGACTCTTCATTCATTCAACCCGTGTGGAGGCGGGGTCGAATACCTCCACCATGACCCTGCAAGTCGTAGGAGGCAACGAAAAGGGAAGTCTGAAATCTGAGACAGTAAAATACGGTCGCGAGTTCCAAGGGACTCAGACCCAAGAAAGACTGCACTGGCAAGGACCAGTAGCATGTAAATAAGACAGACCTGTCCTCTCGTTAGAGAGGACACCCCACAAAAAAACAAAACTGTAATGTTCAACAGTAATAAATATCTGGTCATGAGCCCCAGACGGGGTTCGACACTAAGACTTACTGACTGACTGAACGTCAGTCGCAATGTATATAAATGATATGCCCCAAACACCTGGTGTCTATCTAGGTCTTTTTGCTGACGACACCTGTATATATGTGACAGACTGCAAAGAGGGTTATGTTCTCAGAAAGCTGCAGTGAGGTCTCAGTGTTATCAGGACGTGATGTGATCGCTGGAACATAAAAATCAATGAAGATAAAACTCAGGCAATCTACTTCTCTCTTAGACTTAGGCCCCCTCAGACTCATCTTACATTGAATGGGCAGAATATCATCTTCGTCAATCACGTAAAATACCTGGTCATAATCTTCGATAAGAGGATTATGTGGAGACTTCACATAGAAATGATTGAAGCCAAGGCCTTCAGAACATTTATTACAATCTACTCCCTATTCAAACGTGAGCGTTTAAATGCAAACATTAAACTTAATGTCTTGTTTTCCATTTACCTACTTAAGTCTTATGGTAAAGTCAAAAACTAAAAGTTGCTAGTATAGATTCTACATTGTAGGCACAACCTCCACATTCTTGCAGTCCATTGTTTGAATTCTTGGTCATCTAAATAGGAGAATCATTACTAGATCATCATTTTAGCCTTCCTTTGTTTTCAGGAAGATATGACACACTTTATGGAGAACAGTGACATCTGCAGTCCTCCAGTGCATATAGGAATATCATTTTACTTTACTTTAATACCACAAACCTGAAAGAGTACATCCAAAGACAGGCCCATCGTGAAATTTACTCCTTATTCTTACCAGTACATAAATTATTGTCACATGTATTAGTGACTAGATACAAGGGCTGGATTGGTGAATAGATTTATTGAACACTCAATTGTCATAACTACAAATAAATATAACAGCGTCACTGGTTTACACACTCTAAAAATTGCTGTAACTATAGCACACAAAATGAAGACGTCTTTGTCTATTGTCGCTAGTCATTGCTTGGTAACGAATCTTAACTGGTTAATGCTTCACAGCTGACCACTCAACTATTGAACTGCCTTCTGAATTCTCTTATGAATGAATGAATGAATGAATCAAAGTGAAAGTGACATTGCGACTGACAGTCAGTCAGTCAGTAAGTCTTGGTGTCAAGCTTACTACCAGATATTTATTGCTGTTTGACAGTTACAGTCTTCTTTCGTGGGGCATCCTATCTGACGAGAGAATGGGTCTGTCCTTTGTATATGCTGCTGGCCCTTGACAGCGCGGTCTTTCTCGGGTCTTATTCCCTTGAGACTCGCGACCATATTTTACTGTCTTAGATTTGAGACTTCCCTTTTTGTCACCTCCTATGACTCACAGGGTCACAGTGGAAGTACTCAACCCCGCCTCCACATGGGTAGTAACCACTGAATAAATGAATTTTCGAATGAACTGTCTTTTATAACTTCGGGGTGAAATGATGAGAGACTACTACATCCATCAGTTATTATTCGTTGCCATGGAATGTGTGTTGATCCTGTGGCAACTCTTTGATTTTTACCAGCATATCCATTATAGTGGAAATGCGTTGTAACTGACCATTTGCTAGCAATGGACTTCCACACTGGTTTCACTATTCTGGTTTCCAGGTGTTATGTCACAATATGCATTATTGTGGCAGAGGTTTTGGGTATGATTAAATTCCTCATTCCCAATCCATATTTAAATTGCTTAAATTTCTGAACTGAGTTTTCTTCCTTCATTAAGGTTTCTTATGCTATGCAAAACTTTAATTTATTGACTTAAATTTTATTCATTCTTTAAAGTTTACTCATATAATTAAAAAAATTATGAATGGGGATTCATATCAAACAAACAACACAAACTCTGTCATTTTAGTCTGCAAACGAACTCTACTGACCGAGCGAATGACCATCCCTTGTCAGCAAAGTTAGTGTCAACTTTAGCAGATAGAGGGTGTCATGTGGTCAGCGTATTTAGCAGTTATGTTCGGTTTTCTAGGCCGGAGCCACTATTTCATTGAAAATGCCCCTCAATTATCTTCACAAGGCTGAGTGGACCCCATTCCAGACTCATTACTTATCAGAAAAATCTGGTAGAGCCGGGAATCGAACCCGGACCTCGGATCTGTAGGCAGGAACTCTTACCACTAGACCACAGAGGCGGTCGGGGATTCAAATCACATTCAGGAATGCTATCACTGTCCTTGCAAATCAGTTTAACAGCCATGGCTGTCATACATATTGAAAGAGTACAAAGTATATTTTGTTATATCTTTGGGTGTTCTCTTTTAGGTCCATGGTGGGAACCAGGATTCAGATAAAATACATACATATATATATGTATATACACTACTCTGTCCTAAAAGTATCCAACCTTGGGCCGGGAAAACAAAGTTCTGTATCTGGGTGGTTACAATACCTCACCCCCTTCAAAGTAGGCTCCTTGTGACTCCATACACTTAGCCCAGCGGTCCTTCCATCACTGGAAGCAATTCTGGAAGGCTTCCTTTGGAACGGCATGCAGCTGCGCTGTTGCATTCTGTATGATGTCCTCGGGCCTGTCAAAACGGGAGTCTTTTAGCGGTGTCTTCAATCTCCGGAACAGCCAGAATTCACAATGAGCCATGTCAGGAGAGTTGGGAGTCTGGCGAACGTGCGGAATGCTATGCTTGGCCAGGAAACCCTGGATCAGGTGTGATGAATGAGCTGGGGCATTGTCATGATGCAGCTGCCAGTTGCGTGTGTCCCACAGCTCCGGTCTCTTGTGCCGAACTGCATCACAAAGATGGCGGAGGACTTCTTGGTAGTACTCCTTATTTACAGTTTGGCCTAATGGTGCATACTCATGATGCACAACACCCTGGTAATCGAAAGAAAAAAGTCAGTATCACCTTCGCATTGCTCCAAACCTGTCGTGCTTTTTTGGGCCTCGGGGATGTTGGATGCTTCCATTGTGACGCCTGGACCTTGGTTTCCTGGTCATCCATACATCCACAACTCGTCACCAGTGATCACAGTCTTCAGGAACTCAGGATCCCTGTTGGCGCACTCCAGCCTGTCCTGCGCGACCTCAAGACGGAGTTGTTGCTGCTCCGGTGAAAGCAGCTTGGGCACAAATTTTGCCGCCACTCTTCGCGTGCCAAAATACGCAGTTAAAATTGTGTTTGCAGAACCTTTGCTGATCCCACCATCATCAGAAACTTTGTGGATGGTCAAACGGCGGTCCTCCATGATCAGTGTCCACACTTTTTCAATGACATCATCATTATGGCTTGTTGACGGTCTCCCAGAACACTGGTCACTGTCTGCCGACATACGGCCATCTTTAAAGCGGTTGAACCGCTATTTACTCATAATTTGAGTGACCCCCATTGCATCACTGCAATGCCTGCTGAATTTGTGGATTGTTTCTGCTTGCATATCCCCAAGTTTCTGACAAAACATGATGCAGTATCACTGCTCCAAGCATTCTGTAATCTTGAGCGAAATGAGAATGTGATGAACACGTGTTACACCAATTCGTCATCTGTCAGCCACAGACGCATGTGTCAGTGTTGCTTGTCAGCAAAAAATCACGCATGCACCACTATGCTCAGTTTCCCCACCCCTTTGGCCATTCCTTACTGTGGCAAAAAATAATGTCGGGTACTTTTAGGACAGTGGTGTATATATGTATACTCGTATATTGGTAGACTAATAGATCAGATATAAATGTACTAGTATTACTGATACAGATGATCAACATTGCAGACACTACATGGTTTAAAAATTAATATATTCTGTTGTGAAAAATATAGCCAAAAGAAATATATTACCACAAACAGCACCTTAAAAGGGGACTGTAGATGTCTCCTTCCGCATGTGTCACAATTCATGATTCACAATCTCCTTACCTATATTCAACACTCGATAACAGCCTCCCACTCACACCCAAGGATTACTAAACCCTGTTAGTCTCGCTAATAATTAAATGAAGCTTCCTTCCACCAGAATTTATAGGTCTAATAAATATAAATATAAATATATAAAAAGGTAAAATGTAAAGCTATCCCTGTAATAGGTTGTGGAGTCCCATAGGGTTGTGAGACGTTGAGACCCAAATTTTCTAGACAATCAGCTGATCTGTGAAATTGTTTGCTTCACTTGCATTTCAGGACTCCAGTAATGGCTGGTGGGCTCTTTGCAATGGATAAGGATTATTTCTTTGAGATTGGTGCCTATGATGATCAGATGGAAATATGGGGAGGTGAAAATCTGGAGTTATCATTCCGGGTAAGATAATTTGCAAATCATTACCCTTATGTCTGGTTCTCAGAAGTAGAACTTTCCTCACACATTTTCTTTTCATTTTTGGCCATCCTCTAAATTACACAACGGGGAGCTTCATAATTTGTGTTTTTATCATATATTGTCAGGGAAATCGAATGAAGAAGGTTTAGATGTGTGGGGCACATAGCATGCATGGGATAGATGAGGAATGCATGCAGAATTGTGGTCGGTGATTCTAAAGGAGACATACATGTAGGTAGAGGATATTATTAAAATGGCTTTTACATAAATAAATGTGAGGGTATTGACTGGATTCATATAATTAAAGTGGGATTCAGTGGTGGGAGCTTGTCAACACAGTAATGATGCTTGTGATTCCACAAAAGGTGGTAATTCTTGACCAACTAAGCAATCATCAGCTTCTGAGAAGAAAAATGTGCTCAGTGGAGTTGTTTAATAATGCTATGCCTTTATGCTTTCTCTTATACCAAGTTCTTGTCAATGTTTGTAATATTGTGGGACAACTTCTCATTCCTGTCTCATATTTAGATGATGCAAGGTTGGAATTTCAGCCAGAATATTCAAGGTCTTTCATGTTTTCAAGAGTCCCCTGAACATATATTTTGGATAGTACATATTTTAAAACAGAGCACAGCTGCTTCCTTCCAGATGTTTCCTAGCTCATCCTTTATAATGATCATTCCATTCATTATTAACACTTTGCGGACCGGCGATTTAAATATTTAAATCACCCTGGGGACCGGCATTTTTATACCTACTACCCTAACTTGTGCACTGTTAACTTTAAAAATTAATATAAAATCTCCTAATTAATTTTATGAACTAAAATTTTTGGAGAACACTTACCAATGCTGCTAAAAGTGCTTAAGTGTGTGGTATTTCTGGAAACACTCCCCTATGTGAAGTGGCNAATGTAGACAGTCATAGTCCTTTTTTTGTGAACTGCGAAAACATGGCATTGCCTAGAAGGATGCTTCCCCTTGGAATGTTCACTCTTCACAGTTTTCACGAGGGTATGTTTCTGCATATCACCCGAGAGTCGCCCAGGGGTGTCCACATGAGGCCTGTGTCAGGTGGGAGTTGATGGGTTAGGTCGCACTAAGTCTGTCTGACTCCGGTTCTTTCGCCACCATCTGGTCTGTAACCCAAGCCTTTGCCACATTCATCAGAAATGTTTTGTATATCAATTTTGAATCAGGGTTTAGATTTTTTTTAGATTTTTTGCTGTCTCCGCAATGTTACTACGCGCAATGTTATTACCTGCATTATCGTTGGAGCTACTGTCACTTTTACAGTCTATGGCCACAATTCTTTGTTCTCCCCTGCCACTGCTGCTCTCTGAATCACCGTTACTACGCGTCTCACACACAAGCCAGGTCAGCTAGGTCTTCAGAGGAGAATTTGTCCTTGATCCATTCTCCCCACTACCTATGGGCTGATACACACAGCTTGAAGAAGGCAAAGCATTTTCCTTTATAGTCGGTTAAGTAAATATTGAGGTCAAGTTACTGACAGCTAAATAAACATTCCAGAGCCTTATCACCCATCTGCAGGCAGTTGCATGCAATATAGGTGGCGCTAGAGCAATGTATAATGTGTTGCAACTTATCGTGTCAGAAAAGGGCCAATTGGCCCACCCGGTCCGCAACGCTATAGAAATGTAGAGGGCCAATTGGCCCCTCTGGTCCTGAATGTGTTAAATGCTGCTCAACCAGTGCTGGTGAGAGGGTGATGTTAAATAATTCAGCACTTAAACCAGTTCCAGATTTTTCACTAGAATAATAACCTCTTATTAAGGTTCTGCTTTTCTGTTCTTCATCCTGTGTTCACATATGTTATTATTTTATCATACCAAAATTTGGAGATCTTCTGCCACTCATACACATATAAGTTACTTTCCCTCTATGTGCCTTCTGTCATATATCCACTTTGGTCACTTTTATTCTCATGCTTTCGCTGTCTGCATTCACAATTTGTTATTGGTGTTCATGAATTGAAATTTGCAATGTTGGCAGCTGGAGGGGGGCAGCCAGCTGACTCAAACTTCTATTGCTTCTATTCATTCTTTCCCTGACCCAAGTTAAGGAGCAATATAAAATTTGAGATTCTCATGGTGATGAAGATTCATGTTGTGGTATTCTAGGTTATGATGCCATATAGTCTGGTAGTTGTGTACCAATGTTTTGGAGGATCCTGCTGCCTCCATCTTCTTACTAAATGAGAAGACAGCAGATTCCTTCCAAACGTTGGTAACCACTCACCATATTCTTACCTGAAGATTGAGGCAGCAGATTCTCCAGTGTATTTGTAGTTGCCTACCTGATTACATGGTGGCTTAACCCAAGAGACCACAATAAGAAGTAAGTAGCAACTTCATCAGTATTTAGTTCAAAGTCACTCCATGAAAGAGAATCCTTGAGAAACTGGTAGTCACTCAGGTGGTCAGAAATTCACTGCCTTTTTTTGGTTGTGGAAGTTCATTACCATGCTCACAAGATGTGTCACCTGATCCAGGTGAATCAGGTCCATACCCTCCCACTCTATTTCATTAAGATCCATTTAAATACTGCTATCCTTCCATCTATGTCAATGTCTTCTCCTAAATGATCTTCATTTTCCAGGTTTTTCCATCAAGGGGGGGGGGATATTTGTCAACTTTCACGTGTGTGTTACAAGCATGAATAATGTTAAAAGTGACAAATGTGTGTTACTTCAAAATCCTGAAATGCACATTATGTCTTGCAGGTGTGGCAGTGCGGTGGCAGTGTGGAGATAGCACCCTGCTCTCATGTTGGCCACCTCTTCCGCAAATCCTCGCCATACACGTTCCCAGGGGGAGTTGGTGAGGTGCTGTACTCTAATCTTGCAAGAGTTGCTCTTGTGTGGATGGATGACTGGAAGGAATTTTACTTCAAGTTCAACCCAGGTCTGTTCACTTTCCTCACTTTTAGTTCCGGACTATTAAAAACTTACAGTTATAACATTTATCTTGAACAGGGGATTTAAATCCCCCACTACTAAAGCATTTGTGGTGGGATGTATTAGGTCTACTGGACCAGTGCATGTCCCATCATGATGGTTCAGTGCAGGCTAATAAAGGACAGAGTGGAGTGTGCTATACAAATGTTAATGGCAATTAACCTCCAGTTATGTTAGACCAGGAGTTCTACACAATTCAACTAAAAGTATAAGCTGTACCACCAAGTTGCTTCTCTCTTGTATTATTTCTTGCTGTTTATTACTGAAGTTATATCTACATTACAAACTTATCTTTCCCAGCTCCCTTTCAATTCACACAGGTAGTTTCGAATATCCTTCATCGGAGAACTAATGAAATGGGACAGAATTCCTCATGCAATAGCAGCACAGTTGTTCACAGGTGTCAAGAACTGGACTGTATCTTGAAACAGATGAATCAAATTCACATCTCCACACCCTTTTTCTTTCAGATTTATTATAGTTTTCTCCTATTTACATTTGGATCTCTCAAATGATGTATTCCTTTCAGGTCTTCCTACTAAAGTATTACATGTATTTATTATTTTCAACATGTGTTCTGCATGAAGAAAGCAGTCTTCTGGGATGTGGCACCTTGTAGATGTGGTGTTAACCGACGTTTTGGAGGAACATATCGCCTCCATCTTTAGGGTAGAAGAAAAAATAAGAAATCCGCGAGCGAAGAGACCGTGCGAACTGGTACAAGCAGACTGACAAACAGACAAAATTCTGCTTGTACCGGTTTGCACGGTCTCTTTGTTCACGGATTTCTTATTTTTCCTTTTACCCTGAAGATGGAGGCGATACGTTCCTCCGAAACGTCGGTTAATACCACATCTACACAGTGCCACATCCCAGAAGACTGCTTTCTTCATAGTCACCGCCGTGAAAACCTCAAATCTTACATGTGTTCTACATGTTTCACACATCATGTCCTCCTTGAATTGCTCATCCTAATAATATATGATGAAGAACCTAGATTATTAAGCTCCGCATTATACACATTTCTGTGTTTTGCTCTTCCTTCCTCTCTGTCAGGCCTAAATATTCTCCTCAGTTCCCTGTTTCCATTGTTCTCAATCTGTGTTCTTCTGTTATGGAGAAACACCAAGTGTAACACCAATAACAAAGGACCAATTAGATTATAATCTTATATTTTCCTTTATTCTTTAGCTTTATAGAGAAAGCCTTGAATGAGAATTAATGTGACTGCATGATCTATGGTGAACTGAATAAAGTGGCTGCAGAATGTTTCTGATACTACCCTTGTATCTGCCTGGGGGATTTAAGAGATCCACAAGAAATTTGAGCCACAACAGGCAGTGTTTCCACCAAGATTTGGGCAACATCGTTAATCCCCATAAGGAACAGCTATTATTCATCATTGAATTTTTAGATATGGAAGTGCTCAAGAATCTGAGTAATACCAAATGTGGTGTACCATTTGAATTCCAATTGTGTAGTTGCTGAGACTGTCTTACTGTTCTAGGGGCTGCCCGACTGAGAGACCGTCAGAGTGTGAGATCACGGATCGAACTCCGAGAGAGGCTGAAGTGCAAGAGTTTTGAGTGGTACCTAGACCAAATCTGGCCACAGCATTTCCTGCCTAAGGAAGACCGCTTCTTTGGTAAGGTGAGTAATATTACTAGGTTAACATTTCTAAAGCATAGCAGTAACTGTATGTTCATTTGTGTAATGTTGACGTTCGAAGAGACAACCATGTAAAACTATAACAAATGTATACTGCTGTTAGAATGAATACTACAAATCATCAGGGAAGCAGAGCATGTCTGATGAATACTGGCAAAAACTCCCTTCATAGTGGACTAGCCTGAGCTAGTGATGGCGGTTATATTGTTGTCCTTGAGAAGGGATGCTTGTCAGAAACCAGGTATGCCTACTGGATGCAGGGTGAAACTCTTGTCAAAGTGGGGTAGCCAGCATTAGTGTCGGCATTCTTCCATGCAGCATCCCAGTGGTTGCAAACTGGCGGGATGCCGGGTGAAGCTCGTGCAGTAGCAAACTGGCTGACAAAGCTCCTGCTGCAGCTGGCTGGCCTGATGAACACTGGTGATTGCTGGTGGAGTTGGCGTCAGTGTTGCTACTAGTAGACTCACCGTTGTGCTGTTCTCTTGATGCAAGCATAGTTGTGACCTGATGCTAGTGTGCTGGAGGTCCACATTTTTATACCTTTGCTGCTAAGTGGTGCTCGGACCAATGGGTGTTGGAGCTGCCATCATGAGCACTGATTGGGTAGCACTTCCACACTCCTTTGAGGCAGAACAGGCAAATAAAAACCTACTTTAAAGTGGATGGTGTTGGTAGTGATAAAGATAATGATGATGATGATGATTACCCCTGCAATAACACTAAAATAACTGCAGTTTGTCAGAGAGTGCATTTGTTTGTTTTACATGATTCTCAGAATAAACAGCAATTATTCCTCTAAACAGCATTAAACAGGCAGATAATACAGATGTCACTTTCTTCAAGATACAACTTTCACACTGTATAGTCTCTTTGTGGGTTCCAACATTTCAGTTTAAACATTTACCTCCATCTTCAAGGTGTAATTTCTACACTGTCTGGTATTTGGGTACCCAAATTTGGATGAGCCTGCTGCATCTATTTTCAAGGTTTAAAGTCTACACCATGTATCTTTGCAGAACTTCTGTCTCAAGATGGAGGCCTTATGTTACTTCAGATTGTTGGTACCCACCTGTCAGACACCATAGAGTGTATTAGACTACAATCTAAATATTTATGGGCATGGAAACCCCATATCTCTTAATTCATCTTGATTTAAGCATACTAATAGTATGAGTATAAGATGCTTATCGTGTCACTGCTTCCATTTGCAGATACGTAGCCGTCAGTCAGGTGGCTGTCTGCAGAAGCCACTGGGTAAGGGCAGTCTGAACCAGCCCATGGGCTCTGCTACTGTAATCAGTTGTACTGAGGAGCCAAATCTGCTGCAGTTGTTTGTCATGTCTCCCTCAGGAGTCATCATGACAGATGAATCTGTGTGCCTGGATGCCCCTGAAAAGGACCACACCACGCTGCAACCCAAAGTTCGCATCATGGCCTGCAGTGGGCAGGACCGCCAGAAGTGGAGCTACAATTCTAATGTCAGTTTATGCCTGAAACTGCTCTAACTGAGAGATGATTTAGTTATAGAAGTATCCAGACCATAGCTCAGATGGATAGTCACTGACTTCTCACCACTGAGACCTGGGTTCAATCCTAGGGGAGTCAGTGGGGGGGGGGGGTTTAAACATGCTAAGAAGCAATGAAGCGTGTTCTTGGAATCCTCCCATTTTTCCCTGCCAGCTATCATTCATGCAGTCCTCCATTCTCTTATCTCTTGTCTTGAGCCAATACAGTTGGTCCATTTGCAGCTACAGTTGCAAGGGACTCAGTCTCACCCCACTCCAAGAATTAAAGAAATGATAAGCCTTGTAGGAGTGGGTGACACTGAATCCACTGATATATTAGCCACGCAAATAGGACTGCAGTACCAGCCACTGACATTAGATGAGCATAGAACGTTGCTGGAATTATAGGTAATTGGCTCAGGAGAACCAAAGTAGTCATTTGGTTGAAGAAAAGGAGTCAGATGATGCTCAAAAGTGACTTATACGAGTAAATTTTCTCTCAAAAGACAAGAGTTGGTACCTTAAATTAGGTTTGATAGTTCAAGTACTTCATACTAGAGTACACCTTCTGCTCTTGTTTCCAAGCAAACCAGCCTTTACAATTATACATACCATGCAGTTTTATAACTGTGGACCTTACAGCTTGAAAAAGGGAAGCATAAATTGCCTGCGGAAAATTATTGAAAAACCTTTTAAATTTTGAAGCAGAGAGTTCATCTATGTAACATTCAAAAGTTCCATTCCTAGTTCAACAGGAAACACATTCTGCCTCCATTGCAAAGATTGAACAACTATGCTGTTGGGCAAGTACTGTTACTGTGCGCATTATACAAATCATTTAAAAGCCATAAGTGGGCAGAATTTAGAGTTTCTGTAGGTTCAGTACAGGTAGTACATGAAACAAGTGCCATGTTTTTATGACCTAAAATGTCCACATGGAAGACCAGGAAAGAGAAAAAAAATTAGAAGACATTCTATAGATGTAGTTTGTGAGAATTTTCCCACAGTTTAGCTATGTCAGTACATGTTCAGTGGTTGGTTTTGGTATTTCTGATATTGAACCCATTGACTTCTGCTTCCAGGTTGCTGGTTCCTTCTATCTATTTATGTATTTATAGTTCATTTAATGATTTATCAGTGATTCAAATAATTTAGTGTTGAATAATATGATGATTAGTGAATAATGAATTCAAAATGTTGTGGAAGGAAACTGTCCTAATTGCCAGCATTTTCCAGGAGAGGCTGAAGGAAACCACACAGAAGCTCAGTCAGGATAATCTGTGTTTTAGCTGAGATTCAAACTAGTCACCATTCAAATGCAAGTCATAAGTATTAAAACACGGGCCAATGTGCATGGTAGTTATTTCAAATTTTTAGGTTTAGTAAAGGTTCCATCTGGAGTGTTTCACCTGCTAATTTAATATATTGTTCAAGGCAAAAATAAAACATTTACTGGTTTTTGATACTGGCCACGCAGCACATTTACTATTTCAGACATTCACCATGTTTCCTATTTCAGATATTTTCCATGCAGCGTGCTTATTATTTAAGACATTCATGATGCAGCACGTTTACCGATTCATACATTTCCCACGCATCACGCTTACTACTTCAGACACCCATCATGCAGGCAGAGTATTTACTGTTTCAGACATTCTCTGTGTGGCATTTTTAGCCTACTTATTTAAGAAGAAATAAAAGGAGTGTTATGAGATTACCTTGTTGCTTGTGTCTCTGTGTATACTTTACTCCTTTTGAAAAAATAAAAGGAAGCTTATGTGAACACACTGCTGTCCACGTGTCTGTCTTGTGAGTGTACCCCTCTATAATTTATTTGTTTTATACGTGGTTCATGTTGTATCAAAGGAAAGTATAGAGGTACTTCTTCCCAGATCTTCGTTGTACTCTTTCACACATTTTCTATGGAGCATGTTTGCAGTTTCAAATGTTTACCTTGCCGCATTTTACTGTTTCAGACATTCTCCCTGCAGCATGTTTCAAGTGGAATGTGTCTGTCCCTGCCAGAGTCCAGCAATTTGGAAGAATCTCTGGTTCTGCAGGCCTGCACACAGCACATCAGCCAGCAGTGGCGACTGGAAGCAGTTCAATGGAAGTGAAGGTGCCATACTGAAGTAATTATTTTACAAAAAAGCAGGAATTTGTGACTCACACCAAAATTGTGCAGTGCTGCTAAACATTGACATGTAACACAAGTTATTTCATTTCATAGCTCAGCATAGGATCTAGTTTTATGTGCTTGTGTGGATTACAATGAATTTGATCATATAACAGACTATAAAGATGGAGGCAGCAGGTTGCAGCAATTTCCCCTTGAACCTCAATAACCATCTACACTTCCACAGGGTGATGAAATCCAGAAGACTAGAATTCAGCAAATTTTATATCCAATCAAAATGCTTCTGTCTGAGCAAGGGACATTCTGTATCATACTGTAAAGTACAGTAATTTCCATATTGGAAACCGTGATGGACTGTGTGCTTATGAATTCTATATCAGTTCAGATCTTTCAACCCAAGTGCAGATTCATGGTTGCATAGAAGTGTACTAAATTTGACTGGTAGCTGAGACTAGTTACTGTATCTACTAGTGAGAAAAGAGAATTTGGATGAAAGTTGTAAATTTTGTAACAATCTGAACATGTGTTATACCAAAAAAAAAAAAAAAAAAAAAAAAACAATTTAGCCCGCATTCCGTCCATAGTTAATGTTGGGGTAGCCCACTACATCTAATACTTTAGTGTATTAATGATAACATTCCAAGAATTATGAATTTTATTTAGTCACTTTGTAATGCAAGGTCTGTGATCACTAATCAGAAGCATCTTTATGGATTGTGATTTGCCAATTTACTATTTTTGGCGGATTCACAATGAAAAATTGCAGAAGTGCACCTTCAATGCGTCTGCATGTACAGACTCAAGAACTGTAGAACAGATTTTTGTAAAATTATGTACTGGGAACTATAACTAAACTTACCCACACTTACTGATTTACATTAAAATTGTGTAATAGTAACAGACACTTTATGCGAAGATCTACATGCATTTTCATGTGTATCTTGAATATAATTTGGTAAATATTCAGCACAATGAAAACATTCCACACAAGTGCTGCTGTGATTTTTTTCACAAGATTTTCAATTTTTGAGATAATTAAACAAAAGTGAGCAAACATGGCAGGATTGTTATGCTATGCATACACTTAATACTTTGTTTAACTGGATAAAATTTGTTCATGTTTATACAATAGCTTTATCTTGCAACAGAAAAGAATACTCATACATTTTCTATTCTGGATCTTTTGGATCATGCTTATGAAGCTCTGTGTTTTGTGAATTTTATTTGTATCTTAAAGCAGTACCATGTTGGGGAGATGTGGGCATTCACATGTTTCATGTTTGAAATTACTAAATGGATTTTTATGATATTTTGTGACTGGGGGAGGCAGGTTTGTCAGAACATAATCTTGATTTATATCAATCTGGTATAAACTGATACTATATATGGAAACCAGTTATTTAAATTTTGATAACAATCTTTTTTTTTCTTGGAAAGAATGGTAATTTATACTGCATAAGATATTTAATCAAAATCTACTGGTTTTATTTTAAAAAATTGATATGGCGAATGTTTAAAGGGGATAATAAGAAAATTGATTTCTCTATAGGCCTACTTTATCTGCTGTGTAATCCATGGGTGCCAGCAGGTCAGGGGGAAATTTGCCCCTCCCCTGATGTTTGGAAAGAAATAAAAATTTGAAAGGCGAAAGAAATATACCAAACATTAATATTATGAATAAAATGTGTTTAAAAAACATTCTTCAACCCTGAACACTGTAGGATGTTTATTAAAAACAGTTTTGTTTGGTTTAAAGAAGTTTATGAGCAATTTTCTGCCTGCTGCTCTTGGAAAACTGATTGTTCTCCTTAGTAAAATCCTGGCCTTGCCCTTGGTGTCATCAATGGATTGGTGTATGTAGAAAATGAATATCAGTACTGCTGAGTTAGACAAAATTGTAGGGAACACATTTAGAAAATGATGACTTCAAATTCCAGTCTGGCTTTTCATTTGTGTTTCTCACGGTTTTAAATAGTTCAATTATGAATGGATCCTATCTGTCCATAATGTTACATGACATCTGAATGCCAAAATTGTGCAGTCAGATAAGAACAATAGACCAGAAGCCAGTCTGAGAACTAGAAAAAATACAGTGAGATATTCATTATCAAGACGGATTTCAATATGAGAACTGTTATAATCAACTATAATTGTAATAGAGATGTCCAGTAAATCCAATCATCAAATCTAGAACCCAAATTATTAGTCACACCTAACCATTATGTATGACAATAATAAAAGTTATGCTAATAGGATCATGAAACATGGTGATTAAAGTTATTTTGCCCAATTATGCAGAGTAATGCAGTATGGTGTCAGGGCTTATGTCAATTTAATTAAAGAAAAAAACGTGGTTTTACCTTATACAGTTGACTCACTTTATTTCACAATTATGTATTACATGTTTTGCAAATGAAAGAAATGTGTACTTTTTATTATACATAAATAATATTTTGTACTTGTGAAAAATGATTTGAATAGATTAATGTGTTTTTATTAATTCCTTATCAATTCCCATATGTCACATTCCAACCAACATCTCAGTTGTATTCATTGACCTTAACCTATAAATACTCCTAAGGGATGAACATAAATTACAAGCAACTGAAGACAAGATGTCCAACAAAATATTGAGCAGTTTGGGATAGTACAGTAACTAGGAACTTTGTGACTGTACAGGTCATCAACTGCTGTTGGTATAGCAGGCTTGGATTGCAGCTCAGAAGGAGACGAATGCATACAGATTTTTACAGAAGGAAATTAAGACTTTAAAGACTGTGAAGAATATTATTAAAATGAATTACAGATATAAGCTATGGGGTTGGGGGTGGATGGAACTGTCTCATGATTGTGTGGAATGCTTGGCTTCGGTATTAACTGTGTTAAACATTCTGGTTGTGCCATCAGTGAGTTACTGAATTAATCATCCATTTATTGTTCTAGATTAAAGATTTACCCTAATTTAATTTTCAGTTTCAGTGGTCCAAAGACCATCTGAATGTTAAATTGTATCCATTAGAGATTTTCCTCAGTTTAGTGATCAAATACACAGTTCCTAAAAGTAACCTTAAATGGGAGTTTCATTGTAGTCCAATGGAACTTTTGAGATATATTGTCTAAGGACTCCTCTGAACTTCCATCATGCAAAGACCTAATGGCAATGAAGGGAAGTACTACTAAGCAGGTTATAATTTCCAAACATTTGTGATTTTCTGTCAGAAGAAACTCAGTTCGAATCTTGACTTATCACTGGTTCTCTTAGTTGTATCCCGATTATACATATCTGACAAATATCAGCAAGGGGATTCTGATATATTGGGACCTATTAACAACGGAGAAATGAACAATTAAGAAAGCTGGTGTTTTTAAATTTTAAACTACGTGCAGTGTAACAGCTACGTGAGAGAAATACACCTGATGATGGCCATTTACGGCCGAAACATGTAGTGTAGAGGAAGAGATGACAAAAGAACTACAATAAATTGTTGCACTTAGGACGGAGTTTGTGTCATACATGATGGGAGTATATTTAATGTGTGGCGGAGTTTGTGATGAAGAGTGTGAAATTGCACCTACTGCATCTGGCCAGAATGAGGGATGCAGCCAGGGAACAAAGATCAGCATCTCCTACTCTCCCGAAGGCAGCTACACAGGACTGGACACACCACAGTTTGTGTGCAGTATGTTGTGTAATGACGAGGCAGTATTTATGTGAGGTGGTGTACATAATCTGCACAACCTGCATGTATGGAGAATGGAGAATTCCAATGCAGCCTGTCACTTTTCATTCCAGAAAAGTTTTAGTGTCAACGTTTGGACTGGAATCATAGATTATTACGTTCTCAGGCCATACATAATACAGATTAGGAGATAGCAGATTTTCTTGAAGAAACTATTTCACTGTTATTGGGTGATGTGCCTCTAAATGTTCATGAGACCATTTTAGTTCGGTATTAGGGTGTGCCTCCAAATTTTGCATGTCTACCATGCTTGGTAAAAACTTTCTGGGCAAATGATTTGGCGTTGAGGGATACCTGAAGGAAAGTGTATGGCACAGAAATTTGTGATCGCGAATTGAGGTGGCTGCTACAGATATTTGGTCTTTATGCAGACTGCTAGTTATCATCAAGGGCTCATTTTGACTTCACTGTGAGACTTGTTCGGAAGTAGAGAGAAAAGTTCGAACATGTGCATTCAGTACACACCTGAAAGGAATGTACTCAGAAACTTATTCTGAAATGATGACTGAGAACTGCTACTAGTGGCAGAGGTTCCTTCATGTCCTGCTGTATTTGCTTGCAAATAAGGGGTTCCACTGCCATGCTGTACGAGGTATTAGAAAGGAATTATTTTCATTTTGTAAAATTAAGTCATAGTAACATAAAGCGACATCAGCAAGAAAATGTAGTAACTTCTGAATGGTGGCAAATGTTGGGGAGAGGGTGACTAAGTACGTTTTCAGTTGAACCCTGGGTACTATACTAGAGGTCTGTAAAATAAGTGATCAAACAAGGAGGCCTATATATGACCTGCCTCTTAAGTGTTATAGGCCTCATCCTTGCTATAAATTTGTCACCATACATTGCGGTCGAGTGGATCATATTCATGCCACGTGTTTTTGAGGTCCAAACTTGAACCTCTGCCGAAGACTGGCTATCACGATTGATGATTTCCATTGTTTTTAAGTTTCTCGGGAGAAATGTCGGGTTAGTATTTTAATTATTTCACAACCACTTCCTTGCATATCCTTTTTAATTCATTGTTCATCCTACCATTCGACGCTATGGAGGGTGTCCCAGGAGGAAAGATCAGGATTCCGGGAGGTCACAGTATTGGTCAGTCTAAGCAAGAAGAAAAATAAAACTGTACATGTGTCCTATTCCGAATGGTATCTGAGATAGAGTTATTTCACTGTGCAGTAGTTTGGATTGGGCACCCAGTATTATCCTCCCCTCCCGCCGTGCTGCGCCTCTGTCTGAAGCATGTGAACTGGTGTGAAGCGTCAGTTGGCCGTTTTGACTGTTGGTAGTGACATTGTAAGAGTAGTGTGAAAAATGCCGCATATCTTCACAATGAATTTTGTCATAGGTTACATATTAATCGCTAATTCCTTCCAGTAATGCTATTCACTGATGAAGCTACTTTCATACTTAATGCAATCAAGGCCGCGCCATAGCTCAAGCGGTTAGTCGCTGGCTTCCCACCACGGCGGCCCGGGTTAGATCCCGGGTCTGGTCAAGTGGGATTTGTGGTGGACAAAGTGGCGTTGGAGAGGTTTTCTCCGGGTACTTCGGTTCCCCTGCCAATCTTCATTCCACTAATTGCTCAACAATCACCCTCACCTATCATCTGGGGCTGGTACAATAGGCCAGAAGTGGCCGCAGTACAAGGAACTTAGTCCAACCTCACTAGCAATAAAAAAAATAACGCAATCAGCAACACACGTACCTCGCATCAGCAGTCTCACTACAATCAACATGGAAAGTAATTTTCAGCGTCGTTTCTCTACCAATGTGTGGTGCTGTATGATCGATGTCATGTTGATTGGTCCTGTTATTTTAGACTATCGTATGACAGGACATAATTGCCTCGTCTTTCTGCAAAATGGATTACGAGAACAATTAGAGGATGTGTCTCTGGCTACACGGATCGCTATGTACGGAGCCCCATCTCATTATACCCGACTTGTGATGCATCTCAGTGACATTTTCCCCCGTCGGTGGATCGGTCGCAGCAGTACCATGAGATCTCCAGACCGAACTCCATTAGACTTTTGTTTATGGGGTTGGATGAAGAGTGAAGTGTTCAGAAGAAAAGTGGATACACGAGATGAACTTCTCGATCGAATAATGGATGTTATCGCCCGCATAATGGAACGTCAGGATCGTCAAGATGCACTCAGAGGAGCAACACGCCATGTCCTCACACGAGTTTCTTTTTTCCTTGGCACTACAGCCCCAGTGGGCCTAGGCCTACCTCCATGAACTTCTCCATTCACTTCGGTTTTTCTAGACCTTACACATTCGGTAGGACTCCTTGGGCGGGTGATCAGCTCGTCGCAAGGCCTCTACCTGTACACAAACACTGAAAAACGCACACACACAAACTAAACATCCATGCCTTGAGTGGGATTCGAACCCACGATTCCGGTTTCCAAGTGAGCGAAGACAGTACATGCCTTAGACCGCTCGGCTACCGTGACCGGCACCTCACACGAGTTGCAGAGTGCATTGATGTTGACTGTGGAGTTTTCGAAAATGTATTGTACTGGTTAAATTCTACCAACTTTTTTCAGTTGAAGAATAAGTATTGGGAGTAGAAACAGTAAGTAATATCTCTTTCTCATCAACAATTCTGGATGTGTCCAGTACAATAGCCTATATCGGAGACCGTTCGGAATAGGACACATGTACATATAACTTTTTGCTTAGAATGACCGATACTATGACGTCCCAGAATATTGACTATTTCTCCTGAGCTACCGACAGCCTCTATAAATACCGGTACATGATTTTGATGTGTCTAAAATATCATTGAATTTGGGCCGTTATCAGATAATATCGTAGATCGTTGCAACATTAGAAAATTATTACACGAGTATTCAATTCTGAATGTAAGATGGGAGACAAAATCGCCATATGCGAAATCTCACTGAAAACACTGGAAGTCTACTCAAGATAAGGCGTTGTCTCGAAGATGCTTGTACAGTCAATATAAAGATGTATGCATAAGTATGAGGATTGTTTGTTACCGAAGGGCACATTTCGTATATACGTGTATGTTTGACGTTACCTAAATAATCCACTTTGACTGACCTTATGTGCATGCAATGGGGGAAGAGCAAGGATTGTATGGCTACCACCGTAGCCTATATCACTTAATACGTGTATAGTTCTTCAGACACAAAAGATAAGGCTTCATCATTACGCCTGTGAGTGAGTTGGGCCGGCTGCCAGGAGAAGCACTGAGTAATATTTTTTTTTTTTTTATAAAATACGTAGCGAATAGCTGCAGGCATCTGACAGACAGGGATTGTCCAGCTTTGCGGTGGAAAGGGGAGGAGGACTAATATTCCTTTATTGTTGAAAACTGGCATGATACGAAAGAAACGCAAGGAAACATGTGATGAAATTGTGTACTGTATTGTACTAGCTTGTGACATGTGTCAGTAGAGAACTACTGTGAACGGGGTTAAAAATAGCGGACAATTTCTTGATCAAGTGGGTGAACATGGAGTCACGTGACAGCTAGGTAGCCTCTCAGAATATTAATGCAAAAAATCATGAAAAATTTCCACTGTGATCAAAATTTAATATAATCACTGAACCGAACACGTTAACGTAAAGGAGATATTATAAGGTTGTATTTAGACCGCCTCTGTAGTCTAGTTCCTGGCTACAGGTCCAGAGGTTCGGGTTCGATTCCTGACGCCACCAGATATTTTCTGAGAAGTAGTGGGTCTGGAACGGGGTCCACTCAGCCTCGTGATGATAATTGAGGAGCTATTTCAAGGAAATAGCGGCTCCGGTCTAGAAAACCGAAATTAACGGCCTTGGGGATTCGTTGCGCTGACCACGAGCACCCTCTAGCCGCAAAAGTTGACACTAAACTTCGCCGACAAGCGGCGGTCGCTCGGACGGTATAGTTCGCTTGCGGACTAAAACCATGCAGTTTGTTTGTTTCGTATTTAAAAGGTATTTTATCCGAATCTCTGCCGGAACCAGGGAATCCTTAAGATTTTCGTGCTCTTGCACAGTTGCTCCAGCCAAATGCCGGGATTGTTATGACCACTTTCTTCCAAATCTTTACAGTTCGTTATTCACCAAACATATCAACATTCTGCGTCACATAATATAGATACACAGCAACGTAAAATAAACCAAAAAGAATTTCTAGGAATCTTGTCGTCATAGGGTTGAAGTTATTGCTTGCGAGGGCCGATCTCGTCAAGTGATGGGATTTACGTGACTGTAATTTCCTGCTGCAGCCGCCACTCAGATGCAAATAAATTTAGCGGTACAGCTTAGGTTAGTTAGAAAGAGTTGCGTATAGAACGATTTTCGATTATTTTCACTTGTTCTCTTCAATTACTGTTTCGAATGTAAGCTCAAAATCCAGTTCTTATGGAAGTTTCTTGTGCAGGAGGTAAAATCGTAGTTGTAGTTATGGCAGCAAATAAGGGGAGAAGACAGATATGAGCGAAATCATATTTCAGGATCTCACGGAAGTGAATATTAAATTTACGGTCTTCTGGAATGTCAGATCGTGTAGTATTGCACACAGGTATTACGAACTATTCGGGGGAACTCGTTGCCTTCATCTTCAGGGTCGACGAATCACTTCTCGTTGCCTCAATTTCTTTTAGGTACATTACGTGTTAAATACACGGAAATTGGTGAGTGATTTCAACGCATTACCCTTTCTCAGACCGAAAATTACTCTGTAGCTCGGTGCAGAGTCTGTGTGGTCAGTTGTTAATGTGACGAGACTATATCCTTGCTTCTTTACTAATTTGAAACTAGACGAAGATCGATATAGGTGCATTAAGCGTGAGGAAACGTGGAACGAATTACAGCGGCTACTTAATAAGAAATAATCACACTAAGTCAGAAGGCACAGCATGATGATTTCGCTTCATAAGTGACCCTTCACCTTTCGCAACTTAACTTCAAGTCTCAACACTTCTCACTTGCTTGACCCGAACATGTAGCCCTATCAGCTCAAGAAACCAGAGACTAGGACTCATTTACTGTCGTCTGCCAATTGATGAACTGAACGACCCCCTGCTAGAGGGGCTGAATTTTCAACGAAAATTCTATGCAGCAGGGGTGCCCAGTTCCTCTTTAAAATGTCGTTGAGTTTCGATTAGTATAGTAACATCTTTCTGATGCCTACTAATGTAATGAGAAGATTATTTATATAGGATGACAGATGTTTGTCAGGGCCTATTCATGAATTTTGTGGTATATGGACCCGTTGCTAGGCAACGACCGCAAAATAAGCAGATATACGACAACCGTTACTAAGTTAAGATCCGCAAAGAAGCATGTGTCCAATAACGTAACAATTGCACAGCAGTAATGGAACGGTGTTTTCTGTGCTGTCCGTGCCGAGGTATAAGAAGGACAGTTTAGTTAGTGAAAGTTGAATTTAGCTGAGTTCGTTGTTGAGTGACTGGGTTAATCATTGAGTGAGTGAGCTAGCTAGAGAACTGCCGATATGCAGTCGTTTTGAACTGACGTGAGAAGGTGGTAACTGATGACGGAGGTAGTTCGGGAACCCAGAGGAAGGGGAACACCGCTTTTGGAAGCCGCTACCCAGCAACGGCTAGTGCAAATGTGACTCTGGATACTCGTATGTGTGTGTGTAAAATAGTGAATTGTAAATTGTAGTCACGCGCTGCATCCAATTATGCAATAAATCCGATCATCAACACACTACCCGTGTATAGTCACTCAGTGACGTAACAACTGGTGTCAGAAGTGGGACTAGATTGAAGATTGCATTGTGTAATTATACAAGTACAGTCACAATGTGAAGATGAAACAAATACTGGCAAACCTGCTGGTCGAAGTGAATGCCATACGAGGAAAGATGAATTCGAATCAAAAGGAAATGAAAGAAGAAATAAAAACCAACCAAGCCGAAGTGGATGAGTGGCTAGAAGATATGAAAGCCTGGCGAAAAGAGACTTCGCCTGCCAAGACGCGATGGAGGCCTGTCTGGAAAAGACGGAGGCCTACCTGGAGAAGACGGGACCAGCATCAGAAGAAATGGGGATTGTAGCGGAGCATCAGGAAGCCCTTAAAGAAGAAAGGTATGTTTATCCCTGTAACGGAACGTGGAGGCCCGTAGGGTCGTGAGACGTCGAGGCTCCCACATTTTTTAGACAATCTGTTTACAGATTGTGGTGAGGTTGTCAGCCTTACGCGCCGGCAGTCCACCCCTAACCCCCAGAAAGATTCTTTGTACTCATTTCTGTTAGAGGCCGAGTCGACTCCAGGCTCATAGTGGGACTCGAAGGATTAGGTAAACTGAAAATAAATCTAATTGGGCATCGAACCCGCGACCTTCCAGCTTGTAGCATAATGCCTCAACCAACTATGTTACCGCGGGTCCCAAAAATCTTGTATCTCTGGGAACCGAGCCCGGGTCGTCTAGCCCGTAGCCCGTCGCTATGCCGACTGAGCTACCGTGACTCCATTAAGAGGTAGGTGTCTGCCGCTAATCATAAGTCATTACTGATCTAATCAGTGCTAATGAATGGTTAGTTTAACTCTGGCCCTTATACGCTCATTTTTGAGGAGGGAGCAGATTCTAATAACTGTTCTGAAAGCCTTGGCTTCATTCATTTCTGTATGCAGTCTTCCAACATTTCTTCTATTCTTTCATGACTTAGCTATCGGCAAGGACCGCGTAGAAAACACCGTTCCTAGCTGTTACGTGGCGTAGCTTGAAGTGTTTCATTGTTACGTCACTGTTTATTGTGCCTTATCCTGGCAACGGACGTCTCTCCTGATTAAACTATTCCGGCTTTCAGCGAACATGCCACAATACTTTTAAGTGATAACTTAGGACCATGGTAGAAAACAAGACACGACGAGTTACATTTTCATATTAGAAGATAAAAGTGAGGAAAACAAGATGACTGGATTATTTTATACAGAGAAAGGTACGTAAATATATAAACGAATAAACAATTAAATAAACAGTTAAGGAATAAATAATTAGACAAATTTTACGAATAAGCGAGAGAGGTGGGAAAGACGAGGCTCATTTTAAGGAAATACAACTGTGTACTTCTCAAGAAAATGAGCAAAATAGCGAAAATTTCAGTGAGGGAAAGTTATGGGAGTATGCTTTTTGGGTATTCATTGTTTTGATAATGGAAGTTTCTGAGGCTACCTGATAAGAACTCTAACTTGTATTCTTCTTTTGCCTGCAGCTAGTTAACCTCCGAAACTTCGTGCATGCATGCAATGTGTGAAGTTAAATGAAAATTCTCTTTCTAGATATGGAACGACAGAATACATCATCTTTCGAGCGATGTTCGAACACACTGAACATTGTGGTCGGGTGGGTAGCACTCCTGCTTCTTACTGAGAATATTCCAGGTTCAGATCTGGGCCCGCAAATAAGGTATCAAGAGTGATGTCGTCCATGGTCGTCCCTGTAAGCAACTATCGGAAAGTTACTTCAAATTAAATGGCTACCGCTTCCTTCCACATCCATTCCAATTTCGCTAATCATCCCACCAGCCAGAGCCATATGGCCTGAGCTAATGAAACCGGCGTTAAATAATTCAAGAATAAATATATGAAAAAGATATTTAAACCGTTTAAAGTATTTGCAGATGCAAATATTGTTGGTGTTTGAGGCCCCGCCATAGCCCAGGAGGTTAGTCGCTGGCTTCCTACCAGGGCGGCCAGGTTTTGAGCCCGGGTCAGGACATATGGGATCTGTGATGGACAAAGTGGCACTGAGGCAGTTTTTCTCGAAGTACTTCGGTTTCCCCTGTCAATTCTCATTCCACCAATAGCTCTACACTCACCATCATCTATCATCTTTGGCTGGTACAATAGGCCAGGAGTGGCAGCAGTACCAATTCGACCCAATCTCACCCCACTAAGAATAATAATTGTCGGCGTAAAGCAAAAAATAAGGGCTGTAGATGTGTGGTGGGGCATTCTTCAGCACCCTGGTGGACATTTCTCTTTTTTACATTGAACATGTCCACCCGATTGGATCGGAAACATAACTAACACTGCGCTGATTATCTGATGAAAACAAGTATTCATTATAGTCTTGAACGGCAAGCATTTCTCTTGCAGTATCACTAGCTACTACTGTCATCAGTGCTGATAAGGCACGGCGACGGCACAGTGGCTGCGCCGTTCCTGTATTACCTGTTTCGAACGTGAGACACACTAATCAGTAAGAAGATGGCTGATCAATTGTTAGTAGTATTTTAATACTGGGTGGTCAAATGTCGCTGCTGAAGGATCAATATTATCAGACACTCAAGATTTCAGTCCTTCAAGATAAAACTAAACATTAACACCTTTACTTCTTATACGTATTACAACGAATTTGCTCACAGCGTTTCTAGGCAGCGGTTCGGTGAAAACGGTCAACGTGCAACAAAGGAAAATGTGTCTCGGTGGACGAACGTGCGCATTGCTAGGCTTAAGCGCACCAATGAAGACGCTGGCTAGGAATCACATGGCTGTTTGCTATGCAACAGTAGAACAGGGTTTTCTGTGCGCGGCCCGTGAGGAGGATCACGCTTCTTACTAGCTCGCGTATTTTTTGTTTCTTTGTACCATGAAGAAGGAGGCGATATGTTCCTCCGAAACGTCGGTTTACACAATATCTACACGGCGTCACATCCCAGAAGATGGCATTGAAACTGTGTCAAAATGTAGCAGTTTCCTACGTCAGACTGTCTTCCCTGTAAGAATTGAGTCTGTTTTCTATAGTTATAGACATGTTCTTTTGTGTCAATTATTTGATCTTTGCCGAATCTGTCTAATCCACAACAGCATATTTTTTGTCACGTATCTTTAATCTTCTTTGATTTAATTTGTTTCTTGTGTGTCCTTTGTATCTGATAAAAAGTGATACTCCCGATTGCTCTACGTATTTATTTGTTGCTGCGATCTAGGCATGTGAGTTTGTATATCCCTGTAGTTTCCTATTTGTCAGTGGCTGATGTTGTGAGGAGTAGTTTCTTATATTGTTGTCTCTTTTAAATGTTATTTGCATTTTGGTTCTCTTTAATAATTTCGAGATGGCACCTAAGTAGTTGACCGAGTAAGTGAAGGTAGTTCATTTTTCTTTTTGAGCAATTTGTTTGTTATGGAATTGTTTGTTATTTTTACGATGTATTTGGCTGTACATTAGTGGTATTAGTGCTTTTTTGTAACTACTGTTTTCTGCTACGTTAAATACGTTAAGTTCTTTGTGTTTCTTGCGTTGCCTAGGGGTAATTTGTTAACTCTACGAATCCTGCTTCTACATGTAGTTATTTGTTTTCCCTTGGATGGCATCAGTTGCGTATTATTGTATATCTGTCGCATTATGCCTTTATATGTATGTATTGTTATTTATTTGGTATGTTCAGATCCAGTTATATTATTTGGTGTTTGTTCCTTTTGTGAAAATTACATCTAAAGTAAAAGATAAAGCTATCCCTGTGACAGGCCTTGACTGCCCGTAGGGGTGTGAGACGTCGAGGCTCCTATATATTGTAGCCAGTCGGCTCATAGATGGCAGTAAAGTTGTCAAACCTACTCGCCGGCCGCCATTTTACCTCCCAGAAAAATTCTTGATACTCATATCTATTAGAGACTGCATCAATCCCAGGGTCATAATGGGGCTGGAAGGATTAGGCCAAATGAAAAATCCAATGACCTCATCGCGATTCGAACCCGAAACCTTCCGACTTGTAGCATAGTGCCTCAACCAACTATTCTTCCGCGTGCCCTAGTGAGTGACGTATAAGGCTTTGTATTATTTCTTAAACTTGTCCAGTGTTTTTCTTTGTGTAATTCCGATTCTGTTGTACAAAATGAAATTTGTATCTACGTGTCTAACATAATAGGAGGTCCAGTGATGGAGACTAGCTATTTCTAACTGGCCCAACTGAGTAGGTCTATCCTTCCCTACCCACCTGAAGACGGAGGCAAGTCCAGTCTCCGAAACGCCGTGGTCTTTTGTCTCTTACATACCAGACGATGGATGAAGTTCAAAACAAGCCAAAAGAAGTACAGTATACACCATCGTCAGAATCTTTTCAAGTCTATCTATGCTACAACAGTTTGCAATTCAACACTTTTCAGTGATCCGAGAGTCCGGCGCTACATAATACCGATCCAGAAAGAGCCGTGAAGTAATGCCAGAGGGGCAAGAAAGATGAGGTGGGAACGTAGATGCATTACACATTGAAGAACGACAAGAAGGGAACAGTGGTACAAGGAAGGCAAAGATGGAAGACGCAAGGAAAAAGATGAAGATTGAGAATGAAATGAAAGGACAAGGAGAATGAGATGAAGGAAAGTAAGAAGAATGGGGAGCGCCAAAAGGAAGTAAATGAGAGGAAGAAGAATAAGTGCAAGAATACGAAGGCGGAGGTGAAGATTAAGAATAAAAAGAGAAGTGCCATGCTTAGATGTTTCGAAACGACAGCGATAGGTGAGGGAAATTGGAGGCATCCTACGTCATCCCGGCATAAGCTTTCATGTAGGCTGTTTCTGCGATAAAGGTCTCCAGTAAAGTGTCATCAATTTAGAGACGCCCACAGACATCGTGAAATAGAGTAATTGTTTACGGGTGAATATTTCTTGCGTCAGCATGGGTCTGGGAGACGACATTTGGGAGGTCCAATCACTCGGGGCCTCTGTCTCTACATCCGTCTGGCGAAATCATCTGATAGGACTGTCTGGACACATATACACTTCGAAACTTGATTTACAGGACCATGAATCAATGAGTTTCAGCATCATGTAGTTCCACAGTGCTGAACACTTGGTAGCCAGTTGATCAAGAGGTGCCTTGCCTCTTACTGAACTCGAAATGTCGTTTTCGTGTTCACTGTAGGCCAACATTGAAACCTATTTTGAGAGATCCGAATACCATCCTTACCGTAGTCGCATAAAATCCATTTTAATATTATCCTACTATGAGTCGGGTGGCTCAGTGTAGTGATCATCTCTTTGCAACTGTGTACAGACCGGATCTGAGACCACCTAGCCACCTACACAATGCGTACTGGGGGATCTTTCCCCGGAGCTAAAATGTTCGATCCGTGAATCTGACAATGCACCTCTCTGTAATGCGGAAGGCCAAGAAACACCGGAGCTATACCTCCACAAATTCTGGCATGATGATTAATTAAGTAAGGGCAACATTACCATGGACACCTGCAACTTCCAAGCGAACTCTTTCTCTTCAGGTCTGCCAGACAAACTTGTGTATATATTTATCATTCCTTCATGCATGATACACGTCCTGTCCATCTCGCTCTGCTTCATTAATTACCCGAATAATATTGGGCGATAAGTATATCTTCTCATTATATGCTTTCTTTCAGTACTATCTTTCTGAAGCGGTCACACTGGCCGCGCCGTGTAAGGCATGACAAGTCTACTCCTGCTCGAACAGCGAGATCGTGGGTTCGAATCTCACTCAAAGCATGGATGTTTGTCTGCGTTTATTCTGTATTTGCGTTGTCCTGTGTAGGTAGTGGCCTTTGCGACGGGCTGATCCCCCGTCCAAGAAGTCCTACCGACTGTCCAAGATTTGAAGTGAAACGAAGCGTTTCATAGACGCCCTATGCTCCATCTGGAGGCAACAGAAATAAAGATAGATACAAGAATATTTTTTCTAGACCGTGCCATAGCTCAGGAAGTTACTCGCCGACTTCCGTGAGTTCGATCTCAGGCCAGGTGGTGTGGGATTTATGGTAGAGAAAGTGGAACTTGGGCAGGATTTCTCTGCGTACTTCCGTTTTCCTTGCCATCAACTGAGCCACCTACATGAATTATCTAATAATTGAAGCTATACGTGTATTATCTACTCCGTGGCTTTTAGTCCGCAAGCGAACTATACCGACCGAGCGAAGTTAGTTCTAACTTTTGCGGATAGACGGTGTCGCGTAGTCAGTGCAACGGATCCCCACGGCTGTTAATTTCGGTTTTCTAGGCCGGAGCCGCTATTTCCATAAAACAGCTCCTCAGTTAACTTCACGAGGCTGAATGGACCCCGTTCCAGACCCACTACTTCTCAGAAAATCTGATGGCGCCGGGAATCGAACCCGGAACCTCTGGATCTGTAGACAGGAACTCTGACCACTAGACCACAGAGGCAGCGTCGCTAAATAGCCAATTTAAAAATACATGTTTCTCAGTAGTTTGTTTCAAACTCACTGATTCAGATACGCTATTGGGTGAATGTTGTGGACGCCCCTGGTTTAGTTTGCTCGAATCAAGTGGCTGTTTAATTTTTATTATGACTTTAAGTTTCAAAGGTCATCTGCCTGAAATTCTCATATTACATTCAAGTAGGTATTATCGGATTATGCTTTGGTTTAATTTAGAATTTGGCACAGGTTTCAACACCACAAGGGCTGATATATATACCGAATTTGATACTTTTCTGTCAGTTTAGTTCGTGAGCTGTCTTGCTAATGCACGTGAGGCCGTGCGTGTGAAGGATTTAGGTCTTCATACACATCGTGGATCAGCAATCAGCGTTAAGCTGACCTATAGCTGTAGTTTACAGCCGTCAGTACCTGGCAAGGCTACTGAATGATACGTACAGAAACTCTGGTTCAAGCCAAAACACAGAGCCTAAGCTTGCAATGTAAGAAGTACGTGTATTTACGCTAATCAGAGGAAGTTGTGTGTGCGTAAGCACAGAATTGCCCGAGGCAGGATTTAAATGTGTTATTTTTACAAGCAATGTCTGAGTATAATAATAGTAATTACTTACTTACTAATGGAGTTGAGCCCTTCTGGAGGAACCGCCAATTCTGCAGCTACTCAAGAATTTCCCAGCATTTATGGAACCCAAAAGTTCATTACCGTGTTCACAAGAGCCCTCTACTGGTACTTATCCTGAGCCACATCAATCCAGTCCATCCCATCCCATCCTCTCTCTAAGACCCATTTTAATATTAATAAATATTAATATTTATTTTGCTTGGGTTCAAGAACTTTTTCTTAAGCACAATTTTTTATTTATATGCAGTTAATTATACATAATAATAATAATAATAATAAGCGAGAAGGGATAATTTTATCATTAAAGTGACTGCCTACTGGCTGTATGATGGAGGTTCAATTCCCGACAAGGGCAGGGATTTTGCTCCTTTCAGTCTGCTGTATCTTCATGGGTTGTAGCCTGATAACGGCTTCCAACGACGTAGCTTCCTCAGCTTCCGCGCTCACGCTCTTACTGGCCGGCGACTGTCTCCTAAGTAACTAAATTCTAGACTTGTTCTGTTTATAACACATCGGCACGAACCTCACGGAAAACACCGCTTCTAACAATTCTCTTATTGCTGCGTCACTCAGTTGTCGCATTGGACCACGTAGAGAACACTTTTTCCCAGTTAGTCCATTCGTGCGTGTTAGGAATCTGTTGCCTAACAAGGTCGTTGTTTACAGAGTCATTAATTAGCAAGCGTCTACATGCAAAATAATATTAAAATGGACTGGTTCTAAGGTCAGAGCTGCAGATCCAGATTAACTGCTTACGTCGAAGCTAATATCCTGTTCACTATGTGACTCCAGTGTTAGCCATCTACCAGATCTGACATGAAATTGGACACAGAGTTAGGGTTACTGTTTGGTAGATCTACATGGCCATATTCGTAGTCTGTGAAACTGATTAACATGTCTAATTCCAAGGAGCAGATTCGTCCGTTCGTAGCTAATAGTCTCTCAACTGCTAAGGAGATCCACAATATTTATGAAATTTACGAAAACTGACTGCCAGTGCGCCCTGTCTTGAGCCAAACGAATCCAATCCACAGTCTCCTAACCTACCTCTATAATGTTTACTTTAATAAATAGACTAAAATTTTGTATGCACTTCTTATCTCTCCTATGCATGCTACATTCTCTTCCCATTTCTTCCTTCTTGAGCTCATCATCCAAATAATATCTGATGAGGAATAAAATATGTGAAACGCCTCAGTATGCAGTTTTCTTAAACTTCACTTTACTTCTTCCATTTCTGGTACAAATATTTTCCCAATGCCTTGCTTCCACACAAGAAAGATCTATGTTGTAACGTGAGAGACCAAGTAATATTATTATATCTTAGCGTCATATTATGTGTCAACAAATTTTTACATCTTCCGTCTACACAGTTTATATGTAGACTGATTAGATTTATGCAGTTTTCACTCTGCAACATGTTTCGGCCATTCAGGCCATTATCAGATACGATATATTGCATGAACACTCTACTTTCTATAAAAGGCGAAATAAAAATATTATACGAAAATAAACAACTAATAAGCATTGAATTATACAAAATACATCCATATAACATAAAAAAATGTAACAAATCATGGGACAAAATCGAATGCAGCATAAATTTAAAACTATACATAGAAATGACAAAAAATACCAGCAGCAGAAACAGAAACTAAAAAATTGCGATCCGATCTGTGCAAGAGAATAATGACAACAAACAACGATTCTACAGCAAAATGCATAATATCATAGAAAAATAAATCCATCTTCAAATCAAATCTTCAATTTCCTTGAAATAGCTCCTCAATTATCATCACGAGGCTGAGTGGACCCCGTTCCAGACCCACTATTTCCCAGAAAAAAATCTGGTAGCGCAGGGAAATTAATAAAAACATTTAAAATATCATAACAGCAAAACATGAACGAAAACGATGAAAGACATCAAAAAGAAAACAACATGAAACTTAATTTGATAATAACAGAAGCAGATAAAGGAAAATTTTATCGTAATACAGGAGAAAGAATATAACAAAATCGTCAGTTACTTCAAACATAAAAACCAATTTACACATATTACACAAGAACCAATAAAAGAGTACGGAAACAACATAAATAATGTTCTGAACACATCCTCCAAAACCAGAAGTGGAAGTACCATAACATACAATCCCCAACATCTAACCTCCATGCCCAAATACAACTACAAGAAACCCCAAGTTTCACATGACGCATATTTAAGTAATGTAAATCTCCATCATACAAATTAGTCACATACCTAACACAAATAATAAAAACAAGCCATCCAACTATTTTACCCATATAACATAAGAAACATGCTACACCTTGTCACAGACTTGCAAAGTCTACATATATAAACAAAAACACACGATTATTCTTCATTGATAAATCCAATGTATACACTAACATGCCAAAGAAAACAAATGTCAGCGTAATACAAACATCATTATACTACCAGAATACACAAAGAGTACAATTAAAGAAATAGCAAACATAACAAATACTACATTGTCACATGACTACTTCGAATTTAATAATGACTTTTACCAACAACAAGGACTAGCAATGGTTGCACCATCCTCAGCAATTTTACAGTTCATGGAACGTAGTAACATATATGATATCCTACTAAAACAGAAAATAATATGCCATTTCAGATACGTCGATGACATATTAGTATACAATGAAGAATATACGGATATAAATCTTACTTTACAAGAATTTGATAACAATACAATACAAAAAGAAAAAACGAAATAAATATTCTTGATATTACATCGTACAATACAATAAATGTAAAATGATCTAATGTGTAGAATATACGGCCCACATGTCACAATAGTTATCTATTCATTTTACTATTTTCTTAGAACTTAACAGATATTAATTCTAACCTGATAATTAAATTTGGATATGAATTACATCCAGCGTTAACACTAATATCCCCGTAAGGATAATGTAAATACTGGTCAATGTGGAGGAACAATAGCAGGGAAGTAGAGTGTAATATAACATGCCCCTAGACACACGTATTTACAGAAGGAGTGAAATTAAATTTAACTTATTTTAATCTTTGTGTTTCTTAAATAACAGGCGGAATTACAATTGAGTCTGGACTGACTGGCAACATTTTAATATTAAGCTCTTAGTGAATGCCATTTCTATTTGATAAGATGCTATCGTTCCCCAATATTTAAATTCCGAAATATTCTCGAAGAATTATCATTATAGAAGGGTTTTATTTGCATTCTGATGACGGAACTTTGACAGAGCCCTCTAGTTTACACATTTAGTAACTTCATCTGAATCCATGCAAAACTTATTGGAAGCTCACACAAACGCACGCACATGTTTCGTGGATAACTTAATTCATTCCACTGTTTATGATTTATCAGTAAAGAAATGAAAGCGGAATTTCTATTACGGAGGAAAATTTCTTACTAATCGAGCGTAACTGGAGTGTGACTGCTTGCTAAAGGAAAGCACCCAATTGCTAAGGGTATAGTAAACAGACTGGGGGAAGGGAGGGAGTGTTACGGTTGTGGTGAAGATGCGTTTGTGTCGTGGTCAGCAGGAACGGTAGGAACTGTGCTTATTAAATTACATCATATCAGTGTTACTGTGTGTGATGTGAAGGTTGTACTATTTATTAGTGCGGTTAGACGGTTACGTTCTGTGTGTCTTATCCGAGTTCAGTTGCTATAAATGCCTTTCTGCATCAGAGCAGGTTAGGCCGGGTTGGGCGTCGGCTGATTATTGCATCAGACTGCAGTTCAGATCAGTGGAGTGGGTTAGAATGCAACAGGTAGAACTAAACCATTTTGTTAGACTGCGTTTGGACTAGGTCACGATGGTCAGGATAGACCATTTGTTATAGCTTTAGGAGAGATTCGATTGGATCTGAACGTAGATTTATGACGCATTTAATGCGCCAACATTGTAGGAACACGCTATGTGATGTAGAACTTGCCGATGTTATATTAGTTCGTAACAAAATGACGTTGATCGTGTTATGTTACTTCTTACTTCCGTAGCCTTCACTCATTCACATAAAGCTTAACCTTAAATAATTAAAGAATTTACGCATAGCGCAATCAATTCTGGTGCATTCCTTCAGTTTTATTTATTTATATCGAAAAGGACAAGATTCATGGAGAGAATTATGTTTAATATGAAATGTACATTTCATCTTTCTTTACAACCTTTGTTTAAAACTTTTCGCTCAGATGAATATGGTATTTAGCGTTCTCCTTTCGAGATGCCTGCGGAAAAGCATGTCGGATTCATGTATAATCTGCCTTTTTTTCTGATTTTAACCTAATTGGCATGTGTAAACAGATTTTAGTGAGATTCCCAAAAACATAACCACTATACGGCAGCGTAGTGCTTAAGGTTCTGCGCTGCAAGTCGGAAAGTCGCGGGTTCAAATACCGATTAGGTCATTGCATTTTTTTCAATTGACCTAATTCTTCCGGCCGCACTATGGCCCTGGGGACCNCTTTTTTTCTGATTTTAACCTAATTGGCATGTGTAAACAGATTTTAGTGAGATTCCCAAAAACATAACCACTATACGGCAGCGTAGTGCTTAAGGTTCTGCGCTGCAAGTCGGAAAGTCGCGGGTTCAAATACCGATTAGGTCATTGCATTTTTTTCAATTGACGTAATTCTTCCGGCCGCACTATGGCCCTGGTGATCACTCAGCCTCTAACAAAAATGAGTACCAGCAATTAAATAATTTTCCTGGTGAGTAAACCGCGGCCGGCGCGTAAGGCTGACAACCTTACCGCCATCTTTGAGCCGATTGTCTAGATAATGTGGGACCCTCAACGTCTCACAACCTTACGGGCCTTCATGGCCTGTTACAGGGATAGCTTTACTTCCCCCCCCCCACAAATATCAAATTTTATGAAAATCCATAGGCCCAGGCCTATGTGGGCAGACAGACGGTGATAGTGTAGTTAATACATGCATTCATGCAACTTTTTCTTTCAAAGGTGGTAACATTTCTGGTAGGCCCATCTGATTTTAACACAAGTGTCTGAAATTATTCGAGGCGTAGGTTCACTATATTTGTTATCCAATAAGTATAATGGCAGCTGTAATCCGGTGATGTTCCATCGCCGTTTATGTAACTGGTATCACCAAATAGCATACCACTGGGTGAGATAAGGCAAGGCAGTAATTGATTTTTATTTATTTATGTTGTTTTCAGTTTTTTACATTATGCCCCTATATGACCTAGGTTAAAACATATTACTTACCAAACATAAAGTGTATTTGTCACCCCAGATTCGACTTGAAACTTTCGGTAAGAATTTAATTTTTTTTTTCGTTTTCGTTGCTAGATTATTTCTGAGCTCATATCATTCTAACGAGGGAATGGTCTGATCCGACATGTCGAAATCTGCCCTGATTTTTTTTCACTGCAAGAGTACACCCAACAAAATCCACTGTTAATACCCACTGCAAGTATTTTTTAAAAATTGCTGAACATGGCCAATATTGTAGCCTGCCAGACCTCTGGTACAAGCGGTTCCGCGTACAGAAAAAATGAGTAAATTCGGCATTTAAAGAAAAATACTTTCAGTGCGTATTCGCAGCTAAAATTTTGACAGTGGATTTTGTTGTGTGTACTCTTGCAGTAAAAAAAGAAATCAGGGCAGGTTTCGACATATCGGATCAGACCTTTCCCTTGTAAGTACTATGTTGTTAAGATGTGCGGGGAAATAGAGAAAAGGCTCCATATATTTGTAACTTTGGCAATTCATGTTACTGAATGCCCAGCGTCAGGCTTAGACTGCTTTTTCATCAGGGAAGAGATTTCGTTACCCATTGTGTAAGAGTCTGGTTGGGCCCCACAAAAAATGTGAGCGTGTAAGTGTGAAGAAAAGATCGCGCCCCTGTCGGAGACCGAACTCCGGTTTTCCAGTATTCAGTTAAATTAAAAGGCAAAATATAAGATCGATTAAAATTCTTTTCTATATAAATACTCAACTTATTTACCAGTTTATATAGTTTTCATATGTTCATTTTTCTGCTTTATTCCTTTCCCAAAAATATGTTATAAGCAGGGAGAGGCCTATTAAATAAACAACACGGCTAACGAAATAACAAACTCAATAGTGCAGCTTACGCGAAAAGCCAGTAGTCGCTTAGACAAGAAATTCTCCGCACTTGTACAGAACCATAAGTGTCATTAAAATTAAGAGGTCCCTCTTCTGGGACACGGCGCTGTATAGCCTGGCGTTATATCGCCGAAAATAGCATTCTTCGTAGCCATAGCTTTGAAAATCTCGAACTATTTAGTTAAAGTGTTCACAAAAGCATGTCATTGGTCCCTGTTTCGAGCCAAATGAAACCATCTGACACCCTCAAACCCACCTTAAATACTCGTATTCATATCAATATTATTATTTCATCTGAAACTTGGCCTTTCAGGTGGTCTAGTGTTTTAAGGTTTTACAACCAAAATTTTCTGCATGGGAATATCGAATTCAGTAAAATAAATTATTCGGGTAATGATACCGAGACAAAAATAAGAACACGTTATTAAAAGAAGAAAAAAAACTGTGATTTTAGTCCGCAAGCGAACTGTGCCCATCGAGCGACCGCCGCTTGTCGGCGAAGTTAGTGCCAAATTTAGCCGATAGAGGGTGTCGCGCGGTCAGCACAACGAATCCCCACGACCATTAATCTCGGTTTTCTAGACCGGATCCGCTATTTCCTTGAAGTAAAAAAAAGTAAGTAAGTAAAGCTATCCCTATACCAGGCCATGAAGGCCCATAGGGTTGTGAGATGTTGAGGGTCCCACATTATCTAGACAATCGGCTCAAAGATGGCGATAAGGTTGTCAGCCTTACTCGCCGGCGGAGCTTTACTCCCCAGGAAAATTATTTAATTAATTCCTGGTACTCATTTCTGTTGGAGGCTGAGTAAACTCCAGGGCCTAGTGCGGCTGGAAGGATTAGGTCAACTGAAAAAAATCCAATGACCTCATCGGGACTTAGTAGCTCCTCACTTACCATCACGAGGCTGAGTGGACCACGTCCCAAACCCACTACTTCTAAGAAAAATCTGGTAGTGCCGGGAATCGAACCCGGACCTCTGGTTCTATAGCCAGGAACTCTGACCACTAGACCACAGAGGCGGTACGCAGTCTTTAAAACAAAATGGCCAAGACCCAGGTACCATCTAGACCAGTGCTTCTCAACTGCCGGGCCGCGACCCAGTAGTGGGGCCTGGCATCAGTTATACTGGGCCGCGAGAGGCTCCTCTGGAATTTGTTATTTTCATTTTCTAAGCATTTTTCACGAATAAATATTACATAGTGGAAATATTCTGAGGAGAATAATATTTGTGTCGAGAAGCTCAGACACAGAACACCTAAATCTGTGTAGCAAATGACAGTGACCAAGCGGCATATTTTTAAACATGGAAGTATTCATGAATGATCGGGAATTTTCAGACATCCAAATCTTTCAACATTCGGGAAAGGCAATACCGATGTTTATGACCGTCATAAAAATTGCCTGCAAACCGATCACGACAGTGGGCGGCATATCCTCTGTTCTCAGAACTGAGCGAAATAATATCTGTGTTGCAAAATGTCAGTGACCAATCAGCAAGGAAGTATAAAGAACTGTTTCCACTGAAATTGAAGATCAAGGCAGTCTGTATCCAGTTCTCAAATCTAGTAATACTAAAAACTGTTTCTTCGCAAGTTCGCATTGCAGTGTGTAAGTGCTTGTTTCGAAACCTGAGTGATTTAAATGTTAATATGAATAAGAGACAGGGGACTTTGTTTAATTTTGGTGTTAAGAAATCTCGTATTGAAAGTGTTTGTGATGCAACAAGTAGTGATTCATCCACATCAAGCCTACATAGCGATCTCCAGGATGTACAAAAATGAAGGGAAAACCACCAGCACACAGAAGAAGTCTGCATCCATTCGTAAGTACATGGTCAGCTACTTAAAATTAAGTGTTTTCGCCGGAAAGTTGACATCCATCTGCTTCTTCCCCTACTCAGCTGACTTCTGTTGTGAGTTACAATGCATAAATATTTTTCTCACTGCCGTTTTTTTCAAACCAACATCATTAAAATCAATTTAATAATACAGTAATCAATTTTACGCTGAATAACATAAGTTTTTGGTGATCAGCATGGGATAAGTCAATGAAAATTAGCACAAATTAATTTAATGATGTTGGTTTGAGGAAAATACAAAATGCTACAAGATTTCATTAGTCCAGTGATTGATAACTAATTTAAATGTAATTTTATGTTTGTCAACATGCCACACCGTATACATAAGTGTACTAATATTCTTTATGATTATGCTATAATTAGTTACTAATATTACGTCAGATTAATGCATGAACTTTAACAAAACTGGAAACGTATTTACTAGTAAATTTGTTGAGACTGGGCCCTCGTCTTATGAAAAAAGAACTTACTGGGGCGCGGTCTCCTAAAGGTTGAGAACCACTGATCTAACCAATAGTTAACAAGTGTCCGCCATGCGATAGAATGGTCGTAAACGGAAGAGCCTCCCTGGAGGGTCTGTTCCCACGCATAGAATAAGCGGCTATTGTGTGAGCCTCCCTCTCGGTTCGGTGGCACGCTTCAACATGGTGAGCAGTACTGGCTAATAATGTTGATTTGTATTGGTACTACTTTACTGCTTTCTCTGTGCAAAGTACATAAAATGAACGCTCAATAAAAGGTCATGAACAGCTATCTGTAGGTCCGTGCCATAGCTCAGGCGGTAGGTCCCTGATTTCGCACTGTTTCGGCCCGAGTTCGATCCTAGGTCAGGTTATGCGTGATTTCTTTTGGACAAAGTGGCACAGGGGTAGGTTTTCTTCAGGTACTTCTATTTCCCTGCCAGTTGTACCTTGCTCCATATTCATTACTCATCCTATATAATAATACAAATTCCACCGTCAATGCAACTGTAAATTATTAACTTATGTTTCAGTGCATGTTTCGAACTTTATGGGGTCATCCTCAGGTGTTGCGATTTACAGATTTTCATTATTCAATTGTAAAAGGTGTATACATATTTACATATATAGGCTTAAATGACTACTTTCTATGTACATTTATATTCTAACAGGTAGATGCTAATTTAAATAAAGGATAAAACTAAACTAAAACTAACTAAACTAACTAAAAGTAGACAATTAAAAATTGATTTTACTGATATTTAAATTAATTTAAGAGTGTCGTATGCTGTATTCAGCTTAGTGTCTATTGCATCTTTCCGTCTGATTCTTCTATTATTGGCTAGATTCATTTGTGTTAACTGTTTCTTGAGCACAATTTATCTTCTTTCTTATTACCAGGCTGTCGATCGTTATTGTTGTGTTGTCTAGTTTATGCGATATGCTTTACTGCGTGTTCTATATCACTTCATGTATATCTTGTATTTAAATCAACGTCTAGCTGTTAGAATATAAATGTACATAGAAAATAGTCATTTTAAGCCTATATATGTAAATATGAATACACGCTTTACAAATTAATAATGGAAATGTGTAAATCACAGCACCCGAGGATGAACCTATGAGGGGCGAAGAATGTAGTAGAACAAAAGTTAATAAATATAGTTGAGTTGACAGTGGAATTTGTGTTATCAGTTATACTCAAGCAACAGTATGTAACAATTAAAAATAATCACCTACTATCGACGCTATATGGATTGGATGCAGAGAACGTCGTTAAACAACAAAAGCTAAAAGTTAAGTGTGTCTGTATTCGTATTCGTATTATGAGAGGGGGTGGGTTTCCCCATGCACTTAGACCAGTTATTGGTCCATTTTGTGTCCCCCTTTTTAATTTCTACTGTCACCATACCCTACCGGTAACGGTGCGTGCCATCAGCCCCCGTAGAGCCAACGAGGTCGGCCCCCGGTACCTTGATGCTTCCCCCATCCACCAGAGGCATTGGAAACTATTTGGGCGGGAAATGTCCTTATAATTTGGCTTAGAGACCTCCTTGAGGCATGAGGTTCTTTTACGTGCCGTAAAGCTACGACACGGGACCCACAGCTTAAAGTCCCTCCCGGAGGACTTGTTCCCTGAATTTTCCCGCCCTTAAAAATTCCACGACCTCCGCCGGGTTTGAACCCGCGTACCTTGAGTCATGAGGTGGGGAACGTTACCCCTAGACTACGGAGGTCGCTAAGTGTGTCTGTATCTTTCATCTCAGAACACATCTTTGGATTTAGTTAAAATTTGGCATTAATTATCATTATTATCTTGTAAATACAGACACCACTGATAACACTAGTAATTAAAAAGGTTGAAATGCCTCGAGAAAGCAGCAGAATACGGGCCTTCCAGCAAATCGTACGATCTTGACCAACGTGAGAAAGACCCTAAATTTTATAATATCAAATTCAACAGTTTCAATTGTAACTTAAATTTCATTTTGCTTGTAATTTCAAATAGTGTTTGTACATGAGGCGGCCGTGGGGATTCATTGCGCTGGCCACGTGACACTCTCTATCCGCTAAAGTTGGCACTAACTTCGCCGACAAGGCCGCGCCATAGCTCAAGCGGTTAGTGGCTGGCTTCCCACCGCGGCGGCCCGGGTTCGAGCCCGGGTCTGGTCAAGTGTGATTTGTGATGTACAAAGTGACGCTGGGTCGGGTTTTCTCCGAATACTTCGGATTCCCCTACCAATCTTCATTCCACCAAATTCTCCATCATCATAAACGCCAATCAGTGGCCGCCGTGCCGAGTGGACCCAGTTGGAGTCCAGCCCCCACTAAGCGAATTAAAAAAAAAACACACTTCGCCGACAAGTGGCGGTCGCTCGGTCGGTATAGTTCGCCTGCGGACTGAAACCACGGAGTTTTTTTTTGTTTGTACATGAGGAAGAAAATTGAATAAGGGAACTGATTTTACATCGTGTGAGGAGTCTTACAGCGTTGTTTTTTTATCTTCTACGCGCCAGAATTGAACTAGTTGTGTTTGTTTCTCTTTGTGTTCCTAAGAAAAATGCACCGTTACCAGTACTTGTTAAGCTTTCTTTACAAAGTAAAGTCGAAGCTTTATATGTTGAGGTCCCTTCTGCTCATTTCTTCTTTCTGTCTGTCCGTCTGTCACCACCTAAAATGCCGGGCAGGATTTCTCAAAGTTCGATATGAGAGACCTCCACCAAAAGTTGTCGGGCAATTCATTTTGACCATTAATGAAATCTGGTCATCATAAAGTCATAAACTGAATATTCAGTGTATCATATAATCCCTTCCAGGGAATTTTCTGAAAATCCGGTGTTAGGGATTTCCATTATCTCATTTTTAAGTAAGCCTAGTGATCTTCAAAGAACATCACTGGTAATCTTGTTTATTACATTTTGGAGTGCACGCTTTTCAATCTCATAGTAGGTAAACGTCTTCGAAAATTTGTACTGAGAATGTAATGGAAACCAATGAGGTTCCATTCGTATGTAATATGCCTATTGATTAAATATTTAAATATTCGGTTCTGTGGATGATAATGCAATATTTTTTTTATTGCTAGTGGGGTGGGACTAAGTCCCTTGTACTGCGGCCACTTCTGGCCTATTGTACCAGCCCCAGATGATAGGTGAGGGTGATTGTGGAGCAATTGGTGGAATGAAGATTGGCAGGGGAAACGGAAGTACTCGGAGAAAACCTGCACCAGCGCCACTTTGTCCACCACAAATCCCACTTGACGAGACCCGAGATCGAATCCGGACCGCCTCGGTGGGAAACCAGCGACTAACCGCTTGAGCTATGGCGCGGCCATAATGCAATATAGTAACAAAAAGTAAATAAAGAAAGATATTTACTCTATTTCGGATAGATGATTAATACAAAATGTGCTAGAAGGGTTATTTATTTAATGATATGAAGAGAGAATATATTTTAATTGCCATACTAAAAGATTTTCTTAAAAAATAAACATAGAGACCAATGATTTAGGCCTGTTTAAATTTAAAAAACGAACTTTGAAAAATATGGCCACTCTGAGTACATGTGGAATGTGATGCTGTGTAGTATTGTAGAAGTTTATTGACGTTTCGGAGGGACTTATTGCTTCCATCTTCAGATGTGCTTCCTTTTTGTTTGGTTTACTCCTCATCGTTACATTTCGACCGGGCTACACGGCATCACAACCCAGAAGATAATAAAACTACTCTTCATAATCACCACCTTGGAAGTATTAAATCTTCAGTCTTGTGTCCTTGGTATCCATGGGAACTGCTGCGTCAGAATGCACTGACAGTTTCTGTATGGCACCTTGTAGCTGTGCACTCTCTGTTCCCATAAACAAGGTTCTGACGACCGAGTCAGGTGAAGTAAGTCTAGCCATTTTACGCAGCCTGCAGATAACGCCCTAAAACGTATGACGAGTTAAACTGTATCTTCCGAATCTTGACTCATTTCATAATATATGGTGTGGCAGTTGAGTACCGATGTTTCGGACGAACCTGCTCAGTCTATCATTAGGATTGGCTAACGTTGAAGGTTGTCTATATCTCCGAAATATTGTTCCCCAACAACTAGACCGCACAGTGTCATAAACCAGAATACTCTGAAGACGGAGGCAGTATGCCCCTCGAAAACGTTAATTCCTACCATATCATAAGGTATCAACATAGATGAAGACAAGCTAAATCCTCGTTACCGTCAAAGCCTTCAGTAATATAGACATACTTGTAGGCCTGCTGAATGTGTTGAATTTAGGCCCTATAGCACACGTTCGTTTATAAGTAATGTAGTTGAGTCGAATTTAAACCCAGTCAGCGCACTGATCGCAGTTACTCCACTCCTTGAGACAACAGACAAAGCTGAAACAGCCCAGTCAGCAAACTGATTACCCACACACTGGACGACTGGATTTCGACTTCCGGCGGAAGCTGGGATGTTTCCCTCCCTTTTTTCTTTGGAGCTTACCTATTATCCATTTGAAATTGAAGGTTAAACCAGCCGGAGCTTTAGGTTAGTCTCCGATCTTCCATACTGACTTCATGTGTTACATATTGAGCAAGTTTGCTTTGCTTTGGCTGTGAACGGTATACAGCTTCAGTTTTAATGGTGAATTTTACCGTAAGCAGACTGCACTCATCATGTTAGTTGGCCTCTGACATCGATCCAAGAAGAGGAACGAGGAGTATAAGTTTTCACACCTGCAATTCCTGTGAACAATGGGGGGTCACCCACATCACCTCCCCGCCGCGGCTAGAATAGCGGGGTATTAGTACTAGTGCTGTCAAGGCGAGACCATCTGAACTGACAAAAATGATTGATTTTAACACTTCGCTGCCTGGAGCTCATATAAGTCATATTTAAAATTCAGATTCTACATCACAGAAAATACACTGCCTCTCCATTGCAAAGACTATAGAGAAATAATTATTCACTGGGAGAATCATACGAGACAAATAAATGCATCCTGTGCGTAAAATGCAGAGCACTGTAATGTTTAAACAGTGATAACATGCAATTGTCATTGTCGTTTAAATGGTTAATCAGTTACGTTTTACCAACATGAGAATAAATCGATTCCCGCTTAACCGTACAATATTTCCTCATGATGCAACGTGGCTAATGATAGATTTCGTTGTTTGACACAGTTCCATCCACGTCTGATCCTCATAATCATGTTCCTGTTCACAGACTTACTAATTCAGTTAATCAGGTGGCTGATGACAGAAACATTAATACCAAAGTCCTCAGTTGGACACTGTCGTCAGTCAGTTCTATCGTCACAGAATATTTCCTTAATATTCACCTTGAAAGAATGAAAGAATGAATGAGGGGATGGACTAAACCGGCCCTTGAACCATGACCTTCAGTGATCTGTCGTGCATCTCCATCTATTTCGCTCCTTCAACAAGTGCAGTATCCTAATGCACCTGTAAGAGGCGTCTTGATAGTCACCTGGCTCCATGAAGTAATGGCCCAGGCGTCGAAATCATAAGCAAGCAATACCCTGACAATCATATAGGACATGTGTGGCTGCTTCATCTTTTCGTGGCCACATTTCGCAAACGGGACTGTTCGTCGTTGAAGAGGTGCCCTTTCAGTTGACAGTGCCCTGTAAATATTCCTGTCGCCCAACGCAACTGGTTTAATTTTAATAGTTCCTTGGTTCTTCTGACAGAGGATCTTTGTGGGAATCCCTTTGCACGTTTGAGTCATGTTAGGGACTCCAAATATTTCTGATGGTCTCTGTCCAGTCCCTTACAGCCCTCTTGGCAACTCCAATTGAGAAGCCGCAAGCGGGTTCAGGTCCTAGGAACGGATGTTCAGGTTTCGTTCTTTCCAGTTGCTCTGCCGTTTCATTACCAACAATTTCCTTCTGACCTGGCACCCATATCAATTGAACTCTTATTAAGTTTGGCCAGTTGTATGAGGGATTGATGGCTGTACCAGACCAGTTTTGAGGTAACCTGGTGTTTACCAAGTGCTTTAATTGCAGCTTGACTATCTGATAGAATGTAGATGTTTCTGTTTCTTTAGTTCCTATCTGGAGGCACGCAGTAGCGCTGTTGGTTGAGGCACTACGCTACAAGCCGGAAGGTCGCGGGTTCAAGTCTCATTGAGGTCATGTGATCTTTTCAGTTGACCTAATCATTGCAGCCGCACTATGGCCCTGGTGTCGACTCAGCCTTTAACAGAAATGAGTACCAGGAATCTTCCCTGGGGGGGGGGGGGGGTAAAGAGCGGCCGGCGTGTAAGGCTGACAACCTTGTCGCCATCTGTGAGCCGATTGTATAGAAAATGTTGGAACCTCAACATCTCACAACCCTATGGGCTTCCATGGCCTCTTACAGGGATAGCTTTACCTTAGCTTTACCATCTGTGTATCGGATTAGTTTTCCTTTCCTATTGGGTTAACATCCGTCTTTCCATTCACTTCTGTCAGAGCATCTCACTGTGAAAGGTTCAGCATACACATGCATCATTTTATCAGTCCCCATCTGTGGGACGGGGTCTTCTTTCATGCCCTGAGTAAAGATTCGTCTTACTAATTAACTAACTCGCTGGAGCTGAACTCAAAGTTTCAGCACAGCCAATAACATATCCAGTGAAAGACACAATTCTCAACTAGTTTCATCCACTTGTTATTCTCGCACATCACATTCCTAAATTCTTTGAAGTTACCTTCCTGCCATCACTCTGGTTTTCACGTGATCAGTTCTATACAAAGATTTTCATCCAGTTATTATTTTTCTTTCGAGGTTTCAGGTCAGTTTCCTTGTCACCGCAATATCACAGTTCTGCAGTATTGTGTAAACTGTGCAAGCCACGATATTTTTCGTTATGCAATATATTTCAGTTCTCGTTGAACCTCTAACGTAACTGAATATTAGGGTGTCCCTTGTCGCCAAGGCATGAAGCAGTCACCTCCAGTTATGTAGAATGGCTGAGAATACATCGAATATTCGGTGACATGAAGTCGGTGAGTGTTCTCCTAGCTTTGAGGCTCGGCTGAGGATATTCACAGCAGCCGACAGCGTGTTATGAAGTGCTATACAGAGCCTTGCACTTCGCCTCAAGCAGGGGCCAGTGGTGGGCTCTTGTGAATAGGGCGACAAACGCTCGAATTCCAGAGAAGACGGAATTTCTCGACTACCTGAGCCAATATTGGTTCTGAAAGTGGATGGACGGTGACGAGTTAGCCGACTATTTACTCGTCCTTTCTTCAAAGAGACCGTGTTTTAAAACCATAAAGCAAAATTGATAAAATGAATATTGTATATATGGTTAATATACGTGTTTTGACAATTGCTGGACTGACCAAGATAGTGTAACTCATGGATATTTATTTCTCTTCGTTTCTTTAAAATTCATAGTGATCAGTCAGATGAATGCATTATTAGGTAATAAACGACACAGTTTTGACTGCAGTGGTCCGAAATATTAAGAATTAGATATTTATAAAAGAAGCATGCTCTTTTAATTCGAGATACCACATAACTGAAGGTCGTCTGCTCCATCGTACCCGCCCTATGCAGTACTCTTAAGCGGAAATGAGTTTTATGCTTGACATCAAAGAGCAGTACGTAGTCAAGTAGAATGATCATTGTCTTACGTTAAATGGACGAAATATTCCATTTGTAGAAAGTGAAAAATAACTACAGTCCATTCGCGGAGACGAGAGAGTCCTCGTAAACAAATGCACGCGGTGTCTCCTTCGCTCTTTGAACGAAATCATGCAGCGATCACGTGATGCGTGTATCGTTGCAGGGGCGTCCAAAGTTCACTCTTCAGTCTGAATGCAGGTTAACGTGCGTCCGAATGCAGTGAGTACACTGAAGTAACTGCGCGCTTTGTCCACTCCTTGCTGTCAGCTGTGGCGACTCGCGGCTTGCTTTGTTTACGCTGACTGTCTCGTCTCCGCGAATGGACTATAGGCGTAATCTTCAGTAGGAAAGTTACATGGAGATTGAACACAGAAATGTTCGAAGCCACTGCCTTCAGAACATTCATTAGAGTATACATTCCCTATTCAGAAGTGAGCAGCGATTGAGAGCTAACATTAAAATGACCCTCCACAAAGCTCTCATTAGATCCGTAATGACTTATGCTAGTCCCGCCTGGGAGTTTGCGGCAGAGACTCATCTAGTGAAATTGCAGAGCCTGCAAAACAAGGTTCTCCGCAACATTGACAATTTTCCAAGGCACACACCAGTCCGCGATTTGCATATGGTTTTCAAAATTCCGTATGTAATGATTATATAACAAAATTATGCAGGCAATAAGGTTAAATCATACAAAATCATGATAACGAAAATGTTCGCAATATTGGACAAGGCGAAGCCCGACATAGAAAATATAAGAGGCCTAAATTTGGCGTCGGTCAAGCAGACGACCTTTCAAGTGATGAAAGTGCCGTTGTAGCGGAAGCTACTAGAAATAGTGCGTAATCAGCTGTACTGAGCCTGGACTGACAGAGTCCCAGTATATATTTTATATACATTTATTGACACGTTTTAAATGTAAAATGTACATATTCTTTACATTATAACAAATGACTTACTACTGCGGACAACGACTCTGACAAAAGACAGACCTGTCCTCTCCTCAGAGAGGGAGCCCCACAATAACAATACCGTAACTGTCAAACAGTAATAAATATCTGGTCATGATCCCCGGATGGGGTTCGATACCAAGACTTACTGACTGACTGGTCGTCAGTCGCAATGTGACTTTGACCTTGAAGCTGGTATAATAGCAGTGGCAGAAGCACTGAAGCAGAAAAAATTGCAACTAGGAGTACAGAAGAGTGCAGGAGGTCGGCCTCAGAAGATTTAACGTGTGATCTGAAGACTATTTATGTGTAATATTTGGAGTGTGTGATTCAGTGAGATTATTATAGTTCCCGTGTTATAAAACCGTGGAGACTAGTGCAGAGAGACTGAAGAGAGTAGTGTGGAGTACTTTAGAGTGTGAAAATCAGTAACAGTGTTATAATTAATTGTAGTTACGACCTGTAAGTGGTAGATAAAACCAATTACCAATCTGAAGCGCGTCTCCAGTCACCCAAACACGTGACAATATAATTTTTTTTAACATCATCCTGTTCTCTTTTATCTACACGACGTTTCGGAGACAGAACTCTGTCTCCGTCCCCATGAAAGAAAACCCTACTCAGTTGGGCCCAATTGATGGAGCTAGTTGCTATCTCCCTTTTTATGGCACATAGTTTAGCAACGACTTCACTTGTTACTGTTGGCAGCAAATCGATTACAAAAGAGGGGTAATTGGCCGCTTAGCTTAGTGCACTTTTATTTGCAGGCAGTTTGGCCTGTGTGATCAAGGCACAGCCACTGTAATTACTTCCGTATACAGAATAGCTGCTCGCTGTATTACCCCCGGGGGGTCAGCGCTGTCCCAGGAGACACTTAATCATTTTCACACGTGATGCTCATCTGTTTCCATTTAGTTACTACTCAGTGGGTTAAGGGTTCAGCCATTCTGTGATATTCATTACGAGACCGAGCAGACTAGTGTAGTCATAACCTGTTAGAAATTTCGACTGTCCTTACCTGGTGTTTTCGGGGTTTTCTCGTGTTCTCTGACGGGAATGTGGGATTAAAACTGTATTTTAAACAGAGCAATACTCTTCCGGTTATTAGGCTTAGGGGTGGATGACTTGGACTTCTCTAACAAGACTAGAAAGCAGGTGGAATCCGAAACATTGGTCTCAAATGGCTCCAAGAGATTTGGCATCATTTTCCGTCAGTGAGATGTGGTAGATGTCGAACGTACAGTTTTTCGACGAAACACGCCGGTCCACGAAACTTAAAAAGATCCGATTATCTTTTTGTGAATCACCTTATCATCATGAGCGCTTCGAAAATACTGAAAAAGCTAATAATTTTACAAGAAATCTGGGTTTTATATTCCTTCATGCATCGCGATTTCAAAATTTCTTTGACTTAGGCGCATTGCAGGTAGCTCTTAGTTCGAACCGGTCCCCTTTGAGATGCAACAGCAAGACTCAGACTTGTATACGACATTAAAATATATCGAGTGTTTGAAAGGAAAATATGGAGTTAGTCGGGAAATTTTATGTACAAGAACTCACCACAATATTTGTCTTGGCGGAATGTGCTACGGTTTCTTGGACGTGAGATTAAATGTGCGCGCTCAGTATAGCAGTAAAAACAAGGAATCAACACACTCGCTGTGATACCAGGAGAGTATTTTCGAAGAAATATCTTTATGCTCTATCTTGATTAGCTAACAAAGATCAAAGATCGTTCTTCCGTAAAAAAGAAAGTTTTCTATTTTTTACTATTCTTTTATTCCTAGTGGAATGGGACTAAGTCCCTTGTACTGCGGCCACTTGTGGCCTATTGTACAAGCCCCAGATGATAGGTGAGGGTGATTGTGGAGAATTGGTGGAATGAAAATTGGCAGGGGAAACCGAAGTACTCAGAGAAAACCTTCCCCAGCGCCACTTTGTCCACCACAAATCCCACTTGACCAGACCCGGGATCGAAACCGGGCCGCCGCGGTGGAAAGCCAGCGACTAACCGCTTGAGCTATAGCTCGGCCTATTTTATGCTTAAGTAAAAAGAAAAAAAAATTAAAGGTATCCCTGTAACAGGTCGTGGAGGCCCATAGGTTTGTGAGATTTTGAGATTCGCACATTTTCTAGACAATCGGTTCATAGATGGCGGTTAGGTTGTGAGCCTTACGCGGTGGCCGCCCTTTACCCCCAAGAATATTCCAAGAATATTCCTGGTATTCATTTTTGTTAGAGGGTGAGTCGGACCCAGGGCCATAGTGCTGCTGGAAGGATTAGGTCAATCTAAAAAATCCAATGAGCTCATCGCCACTTGAACCTGCGACCTTCCGGCTTGTAGCATAGTGCCTCAATCAACTACGCTACCTCGTAATACATCCGAAAAATGCCAGATTCTGTCAACTGAATTCATGGAATCCATGGATTTTCTTAAAAGAAAGTATGGATAATTTCTTGAGAAATAACTTTTGGTTACTGGAGGAGATCCGGTGTTGAGATGCGCAGATCTATCACAAAGATCAATAGGGACGTGTTCGGAATATTGAATCAAGAAGACATCTTATGAAGGTCAGAGGGTTCAAGAAGAAAACAACGTATTTTGTAAATACAGGAAACTGTTTGTTTCGAAGATTTATCTCCCTCAGTCACATTCAGAAAGAATACAGCAACAACGTTCCCATATGGACACTTCGCCGTCCGCAATTACGACAGAAATTTCCCACTGCAACTGGATGTACGTTGCGTACATTGCGTGTTGTGTTAAGTGACACGCTTACATTCTGCGTTGATTTGCAAATTTGCAAACCCAGGGGTCTCATGTCCTCTGATCACATCCGAGTACGAGAAAGTTTGACAGGTGATAAACCGACGATTCGTGACTTTCTGAAGTCGAACAGAAATCGGAGTAGTTATACAGAAAGAAGGTTCACAGACTGTGAAGGTTTCGTAAGATTTGAGGTTTTCACGGCGGTGACTTTGAAGAAAGCAGTCTTCTGGGATGTGGCGCCGTGTATATATTGTGTTAACCGAAGAACCGGCGTGAGAAAGTGCTCACCTGCTACACGGCGCCACATCCCAGAAGACTGCTTTCTTCTGTGCACATTTTATTTTAATTCTCAATATTACAAGAATTTATGAGTATTGTTGGCCGTGATCATATTTTCCTCGCAGATGACATACGTTATTACTCGTATTTGTAACTAATTCAAGTTTAATAGAAGGGTGTGGTTTCGTTATGAGCATTATGGTAATTAATTAGAGCTTACAAGGCTACACGCTTTTTACAGTGCTCTAAAACAAAAGACACTGAACTGCATAAGAAGGATGGTACTATCACAACAAAATTCCTTATACAGTGCAGTACAAATTGTACCCAGCTCACTATACAAATGATTCATATTGTATCCTGTAGTTATTCAGGCAGCCCGGATATTCCCTCATATTATGGAATACTCAAAGTCCATCATTGTATTCACAAAATCCTCTCGTTATATCACAACTTCTTTCAGTTTAATCTTCACCACACATTACCATAGATGTTCCATGCTACAAACCAGATATTTTGCTTAAATCAACCAGCGTTATACGTCGAGTAATTAGTAACCCGGTTTCATATTGCGAGGGTCCAAATTTCGAATCTCGGTCCGAAGGAAAACTTTCCTTATTATTTATTATTATTAGAGGGGGTGGGTTTCCCCACGCACCGCGACCAGTGGTTTATTGTACGTCCCTCTGTGATCGCCATCAACTGAGCATATCCAAAACTTACGTTCTTTCGCCGAATTTTAAAATCTGAATAATTTCGATATGTTTAACAATTTTTGAACACATGTTTTCATAATTCCTGCATTATTTTTCGATGACCCTGCATTTGTCCGTCATGCAAGTATACTCGTGCTTTAGATGTGTTCGATAAAGAAGTTTCCAAATTGCCTACATTTAAGGGATAGAATTTATTGGGTGTGGTACAAAGGTTATTTATAGACAAGTAACAATGCAGTGGATCAGTCTCTTCATAGACTGACCGCTGTGAAATGAGCACACACATGTACAAAGTTAACATTTTTCCATGATCACTCCAGATGTTTCAGACGTCAGTGGAAGGATAGTTCGTGTGTCTTGCGAGACCTATGACAATGAATTCAGAGTACGTAAGATGTAATGATCCAATTCATAAGGCCACTCCCATCTCTTTACTGCGATACCTGGTAGGTTTAGTTGTTGCGTGAAACGTCATCCTAGCAGTGGTGCCAAATGTAGGCAAAAGTCTCTGTATTTTCCCTCTCCTTTTCTTTTCATCTTCCTGTATGTGATGTTAAGTGGTTCTTAGTTTCAAAAATAGGCATGTGCCTCACGGAGTTGGTTACCGTGGGATTTCAGCGTTATTTGTAAGGTTTCTATTGGCAAGAATTACTTAAAAATAATTTTTGATTACAAAGAAAGTGATGTTTAACAGGGTATGTAGAATGGAGTGGGAAAAGGCATTAATGGGTATAAAATTTGGTTGGAAGACCTCACGGTGTTCAGGACAGATGCCAGTGACAATGTAAAAAAGGTAAATTTTCCCTATGGTTCCATAAACATTATACCATGAAGATGTATGGGTGAGTGGAGGTATAGTCCCACACATTTTTAACCTCGGCACTAAATGAAGTTGAATTATCAGATTCACGTTCCGGCCATCGTGCCTCAAAATAAACAGACCGCTGCACGCATTGAATGGCAGGTTGGGCGGAACCGAGAGCCTGTATCAGCGCTGGGGATAGCAGAAAGATATCTGCAATTGCTGGGAAGCCGGGCTCTCACTCTCCGGTCACCCAGTCCCAACTTACTGCTTCTGGCTGTTACCTCGAACCAAACATGAAAATGCAAGCATGAGAAAGTACTGTGAAATTAACCGGATAATGATTATTTTGTTCCCTGAGAATATTTGAATTAAACAGAGCGTTCCATAGTCACACGTAATTAAAGTTATACGTCAGACTTATACTCACGGATAATTACTTTAATGACAACTGTAACCGAATTAGGTACGCTTCATTAGCTGGCAATGCGTTTCGTTATTTATTTCTGTAACGACCTTAGCAAGGTTCTGACCGCCTTCACGAATCTCCTCCACAACTTGTATTTCTGCCAGAATTCATCATCTAGATGATGCGGTGTCTACATATCCGGTCTTCAGGCATTTCAAGACTGTTGTTCATTGTGTATGGCACACTTCATTAATATACATTCCCGTAAATTTCCTGTGGCTATTCACGGGCAGAGCTCACAATTATGCCGTTGTAAATATTCATTATAATTAGCTGTTAAAATGACCTTAAAATAACATGCATTGTTCACTTTAGAAGAGAGCTGGAAGTTGCAGGGTACATTAAATTTAATTTTCTGTAGGTCAGTTATTGTCTATAGAAACGTCAGACCACTTGGCGATGGTGCTCATTTATTTTAGTTTTAAAAGTGAGGCTTAGATATCCGTTTACATACATTAGTTTTGATGTGAATACGGAGTTTATAAATAAGGTGAAAATACGCGTTTTACCTGCCAGGAAAAGTAATACGGGAAACCATGGTTTTGTTGTAGAACAGATATGATTACTTGAATGATAACATTTTTAGCTTGAAACATAGCTTACGGAATCATGTATATGGAATATATGAATGTTCAGTGTTGGTGCTGACCTCCACTGGTAGTCAAGTGAACTAAAAGCCACCAGAAACAGACTGTGTCCAAACAGCCACGAACAAAAACATTTCCCGCTGTGATTTCGTTTTGCGTGCTGACAGCATCCCTCTACTTAACTAGGACACTTGCAGGTCACAAGGGAGCAACACTTTCTAAGTTATAACTCCACCTTACCCTGTTTTATACAAGCAGCCCCTTTCCCTCAATATGTTTGACGGGTTGATCTATGTCTAAAATAAATTACTATTAAACCAGTTGTAGGAAAATCAGACAAAACGGGTTTGAAAATGCGTACCGGGTGCGAGTATATGATCCAGCTTTGTTTGTTTGGCGTTTCAGTTCCCGTAACAGTTGAAAGATTTTAATAAACTACAGACGAAGGATGAGTTGCATATGTTCTATAATTTAGCACGATATTTCGAAAGGCAACGAAAATTTGCATGTATGTGTTTATTAGGTTCGCCATGTGTGACTGTCTGTCCGTGAGTAGCAACCGCAGAAGCGTTGAAACGTTTTCATTAAATTATATAGAGGGGAGTGTCACGAAAACTTGTGGACATATTAAAATTGTGGTTAAAATTTCACGACAATAATGGACGTTTTGCACGAAACCTGCGCGCCATTCTCCACGCCCCTTGATCTTAATTCGCTAAATATTTATCGGAAAGAAAAATATTTGCGAAAAAGTTAAGGACAAATGAAACATATTTTGTTTCCAAAAGAAGTTTTTTTTTGGTATGTCCTGCAGGTTTTCAAAATGATCAAACAAAAAATTTCAGACACTTCAGAATTGTTGCGCTGTGATTATATTTCCAGCCTTGTTTATTTTAATCCCATCATTATAGCAGTATTATTCGAAGTATTATTGTTCTCTCGGCCCGATACTTGCGAACATGTTTTTCGAAATAAATTTATTACCTAGATCTTCATTTCTAATCACATTTTATCACATATCCGTGCAATTTATATTCCAATTCTTTCTGTAGGCAAACAATTTATTACCTGGACTCCATTTCTAATAGGCTATAATTTCTTGTGCATATCCCCGTGAGATTCCTCGTAGCAATTAATTTTCCGAATATGGCGACGTTGCGCTTCCAAAACGCTACAGTTCGCTGTCTTTCGTTTGCAAAATATGAGTTTCTTCATGGTTTTAATGACCTGCTAAAATTGTTGCTTCTCTTATCAGGTCAACAAGAGAAAATATGAAATTTTACAAGTCTCTGTGAGTCATGTCACACGTCACATTTTCCTTCTTCGATTTCATGATGTGATATGACGAGTAATGCAGAACAGTCTAAACTGTAGGTACAGACGAGCCTGTTGTTATGCACCTCAGACTCTCCAGATGTTTTTGTACAAAGTAGATTTCAAACTCAGATCATGAAGACAGAATGCTTTCATTTTGCTGATGCAGGTCCATTCATCTTCACCAGGGGTGGACATCTGGTTTACTTCAAGACCTTGTAGGCTCGCGAGAAGAATTATATATAGTTATAAATTGTTAAAAACCCGACAGTTACGCGTATGAAATATATAATTTAAAGAAACATGAATTATATAAATTTATTAATATTAATAGAAATAATAATAAATATCATGCATTTATTGCTAATTTATACAATGACGTCCTTAAGTAACTGATTCTTTATGGTGAATTGGAATGGGCGTGGAAGGAGCCAGTCGTGATCTATCCCGGACTTACTTAGAGGGATTGAGGAGAACCACGAAAAACTTTAGTCAGGATAATCGGTGTCCCGGCCGAGATTCGAATCTGGAACTCTGCCCCCCCCGTCTAAAGCAAGTCACAAGTTTTACCGCTTGAACCAGCAAGATTATTGATCATGAGAGATTTTCGTGTGCTCTGATCCGCATTCTCAAGGTGTTAAGATGGGAATTAAACCCTTTGGGTTTTTCATTACAAACTGTAAGCATAATAAATCCTAAGTGACGACATCAAATACATTTATTTGGGTCAGAAAAGGTATAATTCTGCCAGAATTTCAAGTTTAGTATCCTTTACGGGAGCATCACTATGCTATGTATAGGAAAGCACACTGAGGGTGTTTGAGAGCAGGGTGCTGACGGGAATATTCGAACCTATGCGTAAGAGGAAATCTGAGCTTCATAATTTGTGATCTTCACCGAATATCGTTAGGATGATGTAACCGGGAAGAATAAAATGGCCGGAGAATGTACCCCGAATGGGGGAAAAAGAAGTGTACGTAGATTTAGTCGGGCAACATGGAGGAAAGACACTATCTAGGCAGAAATATTCAGATGATATTAAAAATATAAAATTGGCGGGTATGGACCGGATTTATTTGGCTTAGAATATGGACAAGTGGAAGGGGGGATGCTATGAATGCAGTAAAGAATCTTGGGCTTCCAAAATATTCAACTAAATATTTAACTAGATGAGTATCTCTTCGCTCCTTAATAAAGGCTATGCTTGCTTGAGTCATTTAGTTAATTACACGTGGAAAGGTACGCGTTGATAATGGGTTGTATTAATCCTTTTCGCTGCTAGGCAGAAATGTCTAATTTAAAAACAATTTTCTTTCTGGATTTATTTGATATTTGAGAAAACCATTCAAAGGAACATGTCCCGCCATCTCTCAACAATCAAAGTTAAATGTGTGTGACTTTACGACAACAGAAATTATGTTCCTATAGATATAGGCCAATCTCTGTACACAATAGAATTATAATGGTTCTGGATGAGATAAAGTGTGCGCACGCGCTGGTCGCAACTTGTACTAGTTCTACCGGTTGCTGAAATTGCAAACAGTAGTCTCTCTGTCAGTATATGTCGTAATTTTAAAGTAAAATGTTATTTAGTTTTAAATTACCTTCTTGAAACTTGTATTTTGTATTTTCTCAATATTCAGTGCTATGATTGGATTATGACTGAGTGAAACGGAGCCCATGCTGTTATCATAAGGCGAGTTCATTTAATGAAAACTATCGTAAAATCGATAAGAAACGTGGCTAGTTGGTTCATGCAATTTAGAATAGTCGAAGAAAATAATTAATGACTTTTAAGTAATAGAAATTTCGTGTCACCATTAACACTCCAAATCAAATGGCAGTATGACATACATATATACTTGAACGACGCAGTTTAACCTGTTTTCCCTACCCCCGTTCTGATGTAACTGGATGGGCAGCTTCGGTATCTTGGTTAATCCGCATCAGAAATGGAGGCTTACTGGTATAAAGTATATCACATATGTGATGATCACTGAAAGCGAAGGTTTGCATTGTGATTAGCAAGTGTTTTATGACGTGGCCTGACGTTCTGCCAGTCTGTCACATGCACTCTTATATTAAATGCTGAAGGTCAGTACACAATTTCAAATATTTTCTGCTGAGGGGTGAGAATGAATTACAAGTTCCCAAGTACGAATTGCAGAACGTCGTAAAACGCAAGAAAAATGCAATAAAACATCTAATATCTGTAGAAAAAGAAATTAGATTTCCGTATAATATACAGCTTATAGATAATAGTAAAATTGTCCCTGTGCTTAATTAATTAGGCACATTCATGAAGACGTATGGGAGAGTGGATGTATATATCCACATTTTCTTGACCTCGACAATAGTTGGAGGTGAGTGCTCAGTTTCACACCCCTACTGATAGACACGATATATTAATATTTTGACGTAGAAACCCGTTGTTAAGCGGTGACTCTGTAAACAACAGCCTTTGGTATGCAATAGGCAAATAAACAAACACCTGATTCTATGCAACGGTCGAGATATTGTCACACTATAACAATGTAAACAGTGGTTTCTATGTGGACCGTGCCGAGATGTTACAAGCAGGAAAGTCTAAAGCAACGAGTCAGTTGTTGAGTAGAGTTGTCATTAGTTCAGTTGAGTGAAGTGACGTGAAGTAGCTGATTGGTGAGCGAGAGAGTTCAGTTGTCAATTGTCAGTTGAAGTCAGCCTGTGGAGAGGAGGCTAGGAGGTTGGTGCGAAATGGCCTCCAGCAGGAATTCAGTTATTTGTCAGTTGATAAGAGTTCTGCACAGGCGGCTGTGACAAAAGGACCTGAGTGCGGGAAGTTTAAGAACATCCACTGGTAGAAGCCGATGCCAGGAAACGGTTATTGAATAGTGTAATAGACTGAGGACACTTGTCTGTGAGTGTCAGTGGTCTGTAAGGCATAGTTCCGGGTGGTTTATATAAGTGGCCAATAAATCAATTCACCAATTCATATCCCGCCTCAAGTCACACTCCTCTAAGTCATGACAATACGATTCATTTACTGTTTACTTAACAATGCTGTCAGTAGCTCCGACTACATAGCATAGAATAGTAGGATGATTGTTTGGTTTGTGAGGTGGCGTGAGACTGAGTCCACTTGGTATTAAACGTCTATGTGTTTCAGTGCGTCCAAACTGTTACACTGCTTTGATGCGCGCTAAAATTGCGCGTTGCAGTCCACTGCAGTGTAACAGTTTGCACGCATTGAAACACCTGAGGATGGCCGTCTGTGGCCGAAACATGTGTTAAGTGTTGAATGGTGAATATTTTAATGATTGTTGCATTACTGACGGACTTGATACATATGCGTTTAATTAAAGATGAGCAGCAGGATGCTGAAATACAGGATGATACTTGGTATGTTGGCTACTAGTGGGTCTGTTGTACCACCGCTGGATGATTATGCTCATGAGTATGGAGCAGTTGGTGGAATGAGAGTTGACAGGAGAAACCGAAGTAATGAAAGAAAACCTGCCCCAGTGCAAATTTTTTTCCCTTGGCACTACAGCCCCAGTGGGCCTAGGCCTACCTCCGTGAACTTCTCCGTTCACTTCGGTTTTTCTAGATCTTACACATTTGGTAGGACTCCTTGGGCGGGTGATCAGCTCGTCGCAAGGCCTCTACCTGTACACAAACAGAAAAACGCATACACACAAACTAAACATCCATGCCCTGAGTGGGATTCGAACCCACGATCCCGGTTTCCAAGCGAGCGAAGACAGTACATGCCTTAGACCGCTCGGCTACCGTGACCGGCCAGTGCAAATTTATCCTCCACATATCCAACATGACCTGAGTCGGGCCTCCGTAATCCGACGACTAATTACATGAGCTCTGTTACTGCCTTGATAGGATAATTAGTGACTAATGAATCAGGAAGAACGTAGGCGGAAGCGTCTTCGCGAAATTTGCCGGGACGGACTGAAGGACACCACTAAAAATTTAACCGGCTTCTGAAAAGAATTTTGAATCCCGTACCTCTAGAATAGTAAGCAACAGTGCTATTCATTCCACCGAAACCTTCGGTGGGTGAGCATGAACTGAGTCACGCTATTGGAAATATGAATCATTCATATGAACCAATTTGGCGACTGGTTACTTGGTGCACATGCGGATGACGATATGCATAAATGTGAATCTTCATAGAATAGAGTTTTGCGGATTTATGCGTCTTTCCTTCTGTATCGTGGCATGTGAAAGGCGTTATATTGCAATAATAAACTGAGTCTATCGGACGCTCACTGCTTGAAAGCCCTTCAATTCATACAGCGATAGATATGCGACGCCAGGGAGATAAATGATAGAGAACTGCCCGGCAGGATATATATATATTGTCGCGTGTTTCCTAGGCAACGCGACAAGAAAATTTATGTGGGTTTCGAATTTGAATGAGTATTTATTCGACGATCACTGTTTACACTCACAAGTACAATTATTCGCAACTTCACTATTAAAATTACTTGCTGAAGTGTCTTCTGCTCTTCTCGGAGCTCAACTGTCCTTGATCCCTTGTCTAACACGAACTCTTCTGTTCTAGTCGGATAAGAACTCCTCTGGTCTCTTTTCGAAAACGAACTGTTATATCTTGCACTCGGACTGGATGGGGAATACCTTGTCGAAGAGTTAATTTCGCCCGCTGCTACGCAACGAAAGCGGGAATATGTTTCTGCCTCAAACAATTCGTCTGTAACGCTGGAAACCCCACTATTAAGGTTCGGCCACACAGAGCGCTACGCTGTGTTCGCTACGTACGCTACGTACGCTGTGTACGCTCTGCGACGCAGCTAACATAGGGAACATAGCGTACGTAGCGTACGGAAGTCTGTGTGGCCAGTCACATTGGCAATAAAGGGAGATATTTTTCTGTTCGTATAGCGAACATAGCGTACGTAGCGTGCGTCGCGTACGTAGCGCTCTGTGTGACCGAACCTTTAGACTTTCATTTCCTGGGCAACGATTTCCTAGTGTTCGCTGGTTAGGTATTCCTAGCCGTTGACTAGTTATGGACGTCTTAGAGTCCGGCTTTCAGGCAGTACTTCACTATATATATGGACTTTATCGAATATCCTGAATATATCCCCAGCAAGAAAAAATCAAACAGTAGTTTCGGGATTGACGATCAGGGGCATAGGTTCCTCCACTTCAGTCGGCATTGCAGACTCTCAGCAAGCTGTAGTAGCCGTTACAGAACTGACCACCAGGCGGCAGTGAGAGATGTTCTTTGCTTCACTCGGCAATACAATATCATCCTTCTCGGCAAAAGTTTCCAAAATTCATAACCTGTATAATGTGTGAAGTCCGATTTATTGTGTATAAGATAGTGCGTGTGGTGGGATTGTTTGTTGATACTTCAGCAGATGTGAAAGAAGCAGATTATTATTCTATGAAATAACGGTAGTATAAATATAGTAGTTTTTCTGAAACATTTTAAGTTATTGACGGTAGGAACTTTTGATAATATTTCCTTTCTGCAACTTCCCATGAAATTATATATACATAATTACTGCGTTAAAAATAAGTATGCATTTTATTACTTCGTTACAATTTTCTTTTAAATGAAACTGGAGGAAGAAGGGAGGCTTTCGGTAGTGCTCTGTTAATGAAACAATTACTCCAGTTCCAGCAATAATTCTCCAAGTTGAGTGGTGATCACAGTTTTATGCTGCTGACATGTGCTGCCGATGTGGCAGGCACAGTGGGAAACGCTGCTTTATGTACTGAAACGAATTCCCTGTGGAGATGAGGGAACGAAGCTCGAATACCAAGCAGCAGTTCGATCCGACAGACAGCCGTCACTCTCTACCTTGCCAGATGTCCAGAAGACGGATAAATATTTAACGACATCGTATTAAATATAAATATATTGTCGCGCGTTGCCTATGTAACGCGACAAGTAAATTCACGTAGGTCTCGGATTTGGCTAAGACGTTTATTGGACAGTCACTTTTACACTCGCAAGTACAATCATTCAGAACTTCATTGTTACAGTTACTTGCACCTCTGTTCTTGGTGAAGTCTTCTGTTGCCTTTGTAGGATGCGAATTTGTTTCTGCTCTACTCGGAGCTACACTAAGAACTGAGTGGTGTCGTCGAAGCTGGACTTTTATTACGTGCAAATGAGTACTAGGAATCTTTCTATGGGTAGAGGGCGGCCGGAGCATAAGGCTGACAACGTCACCGCCATCTGTGAGCCGAGTTTATAGGAAAAGTGGGAGCATCGACATCTCACAACCAAAAAGGCCTCGACGGCCTGTTTAGAGTGAGTGAGTGAGTGAGTCCAAATATTGTTCCAGATATGGTTCTGGTTCCCCCGTAGGTTGAGAGCCCGATGCACCCTTATAAAACCGGTAAAATGTTAATCCCACGCTTTCCTGTGTAACATTTCGTAACGTATTAGTTCTTTTCACGCTGAGGACTCTCAACCCCGAAAATTGGAGGCAGATCCTTAGTCGGATTTCCCCGACTAAGTAACTAATTCTGTGGAGTCCATCACGAGAAACCACCACTCGCTCAGTTAGTTAGTTAGTTAGTTATTGGAGAGGGTGGGTTTCCCCATGCACTGAGACCAGTATTGGTCCATTGTGCTTCCCTCTATGATATTCTACCAGTCACTATATCCTACCGATATTGGTGCGTACCATCAGTCCCGACCGAGCCAGCGAGTTCGGCCTCTACTGGCTTGGCGGTATCTATAATGCTTCCCCCATCTATCAGAGGCGTTAGAGACTACTGTTGGGCGGGAAATGTCCTTGAATTTAGCTCAGTGACCTCCTTTGGAGATGAGGTTCTTTTACGTGCCGTAAAGCTACGACACGGGACCCACGGCTTGAAGTCCCTCCCGGAGGACTTGTTCCCTGAATTTTTCCGCCCTTAAAAATTCCACGACCTCCGCCGGGTTTGAACCCGCGTACCACGAGTCATGAGGTGGGAACGTTACCTCTAGACTACGGAGGCCGCTAATCGTTCACTTACTCAAGAATTTCCCAAAATTTCAGGGAACCCGAAGGCTCATTATCGTGTTCACTAGAGCCTGCCACTCGTCCCTATTCTGAGCAAGATGAATCCATTCCATAACACCCCATCCAATTTCTCTAAGATCAATTTTAATATTTTCCTCCTGCCTACGTCTAGGTTTTCCTATTGACTTCTTTCATTCTGGTTTTCCCAACAAAATATTATATACATCCATTTTTTCCGTATGCGTGCTATATGCCCTGCCCATCCCATCCGTCACAGACGCTGCTTATTTCATTTTTTCGCCACTACATGCGTATCTGGAGGACTTCTGGCTTCTCGCTCAGTAGTCTGAGGTGGCGACATGTAATTAAAGTGGGACACTACTTCCTCACCAGATTTAATGATTATACTGATATTATTGTCTTCCTGGAAGTGGGCAGTAGTATTTCATCCAGCCAACATTGTCACGTATATTGGTACAGACGGGTTTTGGCGTGGATGATTGGATTTATTGCACCTAATACATTCACAACTCGGGACTGCAGGTAATATAGCGCTATCGCTGATATGCACACTTTCAAGTTACCGTTACACACGCACTAGGATTATCTGTCTTCAGTAGTCGTATCCTGGCAACGGATTTATGACTGTCTCACTGTAACTTAAAATCACACATGAAGTTTTCTTTGCACACTCTAATTCCCTTAATGTCATTATTCTGCTACATGAAATTCCGAAGACTTGACACAATTCAATTCCTCTGCTCCAAGCCTCATAATCCGGCATGCTTGCGTCTCGAAACTCGACTCTGTTCTATCTTGCTGAACACTTCTTTATAACCACTTTGCATGGACTACGCAGAAAACATAGCCTCTATTGTAAAAGAGACGTGTTTATTGATCCGTTGCCTAACAGTGGACGTCCGATTGTTGCTCGCATTTGCTCCCGCAGGAATATGTTTACCGAGTCGTTGTCTAGCAATGGCTGTATACTTCACAATATATAGGTTTGGTTGCCAAACTTGTTAGGAACGATGTAGACCTATTACACAGGCCTACAAAAAAATTTTTTTTTTTGGTGTCTAGGATTTTAGAACTAATTTTAGTTATATTTAAGGCGCTGAATCTAAATATAAAATCAGTTTTTCTCTACCAGCTCTACTTTTTTAGATCAGCGTTTTTGTAACGTGCAGTTCTACACAAAATGTGCAGTTCTAATTGTATTTTGTGCAGTTCTAAATCTCATATGCAAGGATTGGTTCCTGTATATTTGCCCTATTGTCAGTCTGCTGTCCACTGAGTTCCCCCAAAATCCACTAGATGGCATTGTCTGTCCGGTGTGAAGTGAACTTGAACGCTTCCACTAGAGTTGAGGTTAGTTTATATTTTCTCGCCGTGCAGGGTACATCGAAGTTGGCCTCGGGTGATATTTGTTTATAAAAGTAAAAGAGTTGTTATAAATTTAACCTAAAACGTACTGTGTTGAAGATTGTTGTGTTTGTGTTCCTGAATTGAAATAAAATGAGTTCAAGAAGAAGAAGTTGTATAAATCAACCTGATGTGTTTTGTTACATATGTGGAGAATACACGTTAAAAGAAAACAGAAAAACTGTTAGTGACTTTGTAAAGAAAGCTTATTTTGTATACTTTGGTGTTAGGCTTGGTGATCAGGATAAAACCTGGGCACCGCATCAGGTCTGTAAAACTTGTACAGAACATTTACGACAGTGGACTACCGGGAAAAGAAAAAGTCTGAAATTCGGCGTACCGATGGTTTGGAGAGAACCCAAGAACCACTTCGATGACTGTTATTTCTGCCTAGTAAATATTACTGGAATCAATCGAAACAACCGTAGCAAGTGGACTTATCCTGATTTAGCCTCTGCAAGACGCCCAGTTCCTCACTCAGAGGAAGTACCGATCCCAACGTTTCACCAGCTACCAGAGCTCTGTGAGGATGAGTATTTTCCCTCTAATCACCCTTCTGATTGTAATGAAGGTGACAGTGATTATGAAGGGATGTCGTCAATCCCTCAACGTTTTAACCAGGATGAGTTAAATGACCTCATCAGAGATCTCAACCTGTCAAAAGAAGCTTCTGAATTACTGGCTTCTAGGTTGAACGACAAAAATTTACTGGAACAAGAAACCAAAATTTCCTTTTACCGCACAAGAGAAACGGATCTGCTACCCTTCTTCTCTCAAGATTACAATCTTGTATATTGTCACGAAATTAGAGGACTCTTGGAAAAAATGGCTCTTCCTGAATATTTTCCCGATGATTGGCGCCTATTTATTGACAGCTCAAAGCGAAGTTTGAAATGTGTCCTTCTACACAATGGAAACAAATATGGTTCAATACCAATTGCTCACTCCACGAAAATGAAAGAAGAATATAACACCATAGCTTTGGTCTTAGAGAAGATAAAGTATCATGAACATCAATGGGTGATTTGTGTGGACTTAAAAATGGTAAATTTTCTCCTTGGACAGCAAAGTGGTTACACCAAATATCCCTGCTTTTTGTGCCTCTGGGATAGCAGAGACAAAACACACCACTGGGTTAGAAAAGAATGGCCCAAGAGAGAAAACATGTACGTTGGGGAGAAGAATATCATTAACGATCCCTTAGTTAGACGAGAGAAAATCATCTTTCCTCCACTGCATATCAAGTTGGGCCTTATGAAGCAGTTTGTAAAGGCCCTTGATAAGAACGGATCATGCTTTGCATATATAGAAATGAAAATGCCTCAGTTGAGTACGGAAAAAATTGAAGCAGGAATATTTGACGGCCCACAAATAAGACAACTCATTAAGGATCCTGCCTTCGCAAATTCGATGAACGAGGCTGAGCGAAAAGCCTGGACTTCATTTGTTGCAGTTGTCGAAAATTTTCTGGGCAAACACAAAGCTGAAAACTATGTTGAACTGGTAAACGAGATGCTTAACAGTTTCAAATCCCTTGGCTGTAACATGAGCATTAAGGTGCACTATTTACACAGTCACTTAGATAGTTTTCCTGAAAATTTAGGAGACACCAGTGAGGAACAAGGTGAAAGATTTCACCAGGATATTAAAACTATGGAGGACCGCTACCAAGGAAGATGGGATACACACATGATGGCAGATTACTGCTGGAGTTTAAAAAGGGACTGTTCTAAAATACATTCAAGAAAGTCACGAAAAAGAAGCTTCCGTAGTGTTCCGTGACTATAGTTGGTTTGACTGTTATATATAGTCGATGATTTTTTCCTCTATCTTTGTATTTAATATAATAAAATAAAAATATAATTATAATATAGTAATAAAAATTCCATGTTGAGTTTTTTTATTTGATCCACTGATTTAACTTAAAATAGTGTAACGTATATTTCACCAAAATGTTATATCTTAAAAATTTGAGCTCCTAGGCAAAAACTAATGCCATATTTGAATTCAGGGCATCAAATTCATATGAAATCAGCTCCAAATACCCCGGCACCAAAACAGCTGTTGGCCTGTGTTATACAAAGATGTTGAAATCAGAGTTTGAGAATGTAACATCCGAAGTTTTCACCGCTGATGAAAATTCATGTTGTAGTCTTTTAGCGCTAGTAAGGAGATTGATCTATAGATAAACATAGAGAAAATTAAGCATATGTTGCGCTCTCGTCACCAGAACACAGAGCAAATCATGACATAAATATAGAAAACATATGTTTTGAAAATGTGGTACAGTTAAGATATTTGAGAACTGCTATAACAAATCGAAGGCTGATTAAGGCGGAAATTAAGAGAAGACTGACCTCGGGTAATGCTTGCTACCATTCAGTCCAGATCATTTTGTCTTCTCGTTTTCTGTCGAAGAACATAAGAATTAGAAAAAAAACAACACTATATTTTGCCTGTGGTTCTGTATGGGAGTGAAACTTGGTCTCTGACATTAAGGGAGGAACATAGACTGAGGGTGTTTGAGAACAGGATGCTGAGGAGAATATTTGCACCGAAGAGAGATGAAGTGACAGGAGGTTGGAGAAAACCGCATAATGAGGAGCTTCATAACTTGTACGTTTGTATACGTATACTTGTAATTGTATAATTAGACTGATCAAGTCAAGGAGGATGAGGTGGACAGGGCATGTAGCACGAATAGGGAAGAAGAGGAATGCATGTAGGATATTGGTGGGAAAGTCGGAAGGAAAGAGACGAATGGGAAGACTAAGGTGTAGGTGGGTGGACAATATTAAAATGGATCTTAGAGAGGTAGGATGGGATGATATGGATTGGATTAATTTGGTTCAGGATACGGACCAGTGGAGGGCTCTTGTGAAAACGGCAATGAACCTTCGGGTTCCATAAAATGCTGGAAATTTCTTGGGTAGCTTCATAATTGGCAACTTCTGAAGAAGGGCTCAGCACAATGTGTGAGTGATTCTTTTGGCTTTAGACGTCGTGTTGTAGTTTGGCAGATGGGTACTGAAATTTCAGTGAACGCACTGGCTCTGCCTTGAGATTAGGAAGCTTCTGCCCTGAAGTTCTAGTATTTTCTTTCGAAACATCTACCATACTATACGGTGTCGTAACCAAGAGTGCTACAAGAGTATGATAAGCATGTTTCACACTGTGTGTTGAGAGAAACAGGTCTTGTACGAATGTTATACGGAATACATGTAGGCTGTTGCGCAGTGTGACAGAGAAGTTGGATGACTGTAATGCATTTTGCAGGTTACGTGGGCACGCGAAACAAGGTAGTAGCTATGTCAGATACCAGGCCCCAGAATGTGTGTGCATATACGAGTATATGTTCGACCGTCTTAATTAACACTCAGTTTCCTGAAGCAAAGAGTGTAAAATTTACACACGGTACATTTATTCGGACAACATTCTGGCAGCAGCAGCAGCAGCGTCAGAATAGTCAAATAAGACAAATATATAATTGTCCGTAATCGCTACGTAAAGAGCTAAGCCAACCATCACAATACAAATTATATATATCCTTTATTTCCTGGGTTTTCGCAAAGGGAATCTTGCAAAATTGCGTCTGTTAGCTTCGTAACGTCTGTCTGCCCGCATGTAAGTTATAGAGAACTGTCACGGGAATTTATATGAACCTGATATTAAGGAGAATCACTAGTATTTCTCGATATAATCTACTTTTGTTTAAATTCCAATGAAAATAAGATAGAGTTACAAGAAGATCTATATTAATTTATGTGCACATCACCAGGTTATATCGCTGGATACTTGTTCCATCGTAAATTGTTTCGAATAAAAATTGCACAGAAAAGTGGGACACACATTCTATATCCAGTACACATTTTCCATCAGTCTTGCTGTTTTAGAGGTGTTTAAGCAAATGCAATCTTTAAAATGTAAAGACAAAACAGAGTGAACACATGAGGTGTTACCTTATGCCAAATTTTTGAAACTGTTTACGAGTATTAGGTATTGTCAGTGAAAATGTTCCAGTTTCACACGAGAAAGTTACCTCAAGAGGTACTTCATCTGCCTTCTACCCAGGAGGTGCTTGACTTGAATCACAGCTGGGAAGTGAGTTCACCTTGCTAAGGTTTCCTCTCAATATCTTGTGCCCATTTCGACGAGATATAATTTTACAGCGATTTATACCTCAGCCCCTTCCATTTTTCCATACATAATGACTGTCCCTTCTCATTCAACGTTAAATAACCTTAAAGCAGTTGATAAAGTGTCGTTAAATAATCCGCTTGTCGACCATCGCCATGTTCTTTAAAATATAAAATGAAACCTGTATTTACATTTAAGAAGTCTGCAGCCACTTGCTCACGCTCGCGAATTTTTTTACCCTGAAGATGGAGGCGATACGTTCCTGTGAAACGTCGGTTTACACAATATATATACAGCGTCACATCCCAGAAGACGGCATGCTTCATACTCAGCTCCGTGAAAACCTCAAATCTTGCATGTATTTCAATTGTTTCTGCGTTTGGAAGATGTCATAGGTAACAACGTTTGCTTCCACCCTGTGGGTCAATATGCTATTCCGACCGTGTGCGAGACAGCTGAGTCGAGATTGAGAATTCCTAATAAGGGCGTAGCGAAGCGGCCACTCCCAACAAAACCCGATTCTAATTACCGTACAGAGATGCTTCCTAACCGGACTAAGGCTTCGTCATGCGAGAAACAGACTTTCATGTACGAAATTACGCTTCCTATATAAACAGGAACAAGGCAACGGTGCCACATACAGGAAGCTCCAGTTCACAGTGAGCCTGTAGCTGCAACAAAGGAGTTGCTGAACTGTGAGCTCCCCTTTGGCCTCTCGCAGTCACGGAAACACCTGAACTGTATCTCTTCCCTTGAAGTATTCGTAGCGATTAACTGAGATCCTGTCTGTCCTAACAAAAGAAACAGATTAATCGCGTAAACCAGTTTAAAATAATTCAGATCGTGGTAGTGTGAGTTCTGGTGTCGTATAGCCCAGCAGGTTGTTATAAGAGTTTCGGAGGAAAATAATTCCTCCATATTCAGGGTAGAAATGTGTAAATTTAATAAAGAGGGACCAGTTTCCCCATAGCTCGAATGTAGCTTTCCCTTTTCCAAAATTTGGCCTACCCAGAAGACTGAGCCAGTATGACCATCCGAAACGTGTGTAAATACCTACCAGGCTTCGTGATGTCGTAACCCCTACTTCTTGCGTTCTGTGTGCATCTTGTGTCCAGTTTTACTAATCACTCTGCAGATGTTCTTTTCATTACTTTCTCAACAGTGTTTGTCTCCGCCAAGTCTAACGATACGTCTGTATGTAAGAACCCGAAAACCCATGAAAGGATTTTCATGAAATTTGATATCGGAGAACTTGGCTAAAATTCACTGAAGCACTCCTAATTTCGTTAAAATTTAAGAAAAATGACGGACACTTTACATGGAAATTTACTTTCGTTTTTCTCCAACTCAATCATAATTCACTAAATATTTGTCGGGACAATAAATAATATACGTTTTCAGTAAGTCTCGTGCATTTAGAGGTAATAAGACAAACTTAGGCCAGGATCCAACGATTGTTATGCTGTGCATACTGTGACATGACGCATGAAGGCCGGAATAGTGGAGCCAGAGGAGATTTCCATTACTAGGCAACGGCTCGGTAAACAAATTTATGAGGCAATGGATACGCGAACAAGAAGATAGGAATTGCTGGGAACGATATTTTCTGTTCGATCCATGCAAATAGGAGGCGGGGTCGAATACTACCACTGTAGCCCTCCGAGTCGTAAGAAGCGACGAAAAAGGAAGTCTCGAATCTGGGACAGTAATATATGGTAGCGAGTCCCACGGGACTCGGACCCGAAATGGCTGCGCTGCCGAGGACAACAGCAACTGTAGACGACAGATCTCTCCTCTCGTCAGAGAATGCGCCTCACATCCACAAACCCGCAACTGTCTAACAGTAAAATATCTGGCCGTCAGCTCGAGATGGGTGCTCTTTTCAAAGACAGACTGGCCAACTGACCGTCGGTCTAACATAAGACTCTACTCGACTCAAATTGGTGTTCAGTTGGCAGTCGGGTTGTGAAGAGAAGACTTAACGTATGCCGTAGTACAGTGACATTTGGTGTGTGTGTAATTCACTGAGACTGTTATAGTTCCCGTGTTAAAATCCGTTGCTAGGAAACGGATAGTGGAGACTGTAATAGAGTGAGGACACTAGTGTGTGTAACAGTGGGCTGTAAAATGTGGAAATAGCGGCAGTGTTACATTTGTAGTGCGACCTCTTAAGTGCTCAATAAATGCAATAATCCAAAACCCCCTCTATAGTCACAGACCCCTGGATCGTGACAGTACATTTCGTGACATGTTTCGTAGTGTAATGCCTGTTCTTAAGTGCCAGTAGCGACTTAAGAAATACATTTCTTACCGTTTGTATTAATACTTTGTTATTACTCATCGAATTATGGGATACATGAAATGGACCTGGATACACTGCTCTGTAGCATTAGAAAAATACCGTCTCTCACTTTGTTGTATTTATTTTCTATCAGTTCTTATATAATTAGAGCACTGTGGTAACAATATGTACATGGTTTAACATTCATAATTTCTTCACTTTTCTCGTTGAATGTAATTGTATTATGGCCATCTCGTAAATTTTAGAATGAACAGTGATTTTTCTTCTAACCGGCTGGTCATTGTAACGATGATGAAGTGTGTTCTCTTTGAGGTAGGAACTGAATGATTACGTATTGTTTAGGTGAATTTCGAACTTCGAAGGATTTATATTCAGATGATAAATTTACTTACATTGTAATCGTCATATGTCATATAAATTAATTTTTCACAATTTCTTCCTTCGATAGAGATCTTGGTCTTCGTCAGGTTGTTTCCTACACGTCCTCAATTGTCACAAATGTTACGCTTTCCCGTTTGTTCACTTTCGCACGTTACAGATGCCATCTATTAGCTCTTGTGAAGAATAAGTCGACACAACAGAACTTTCACTCGAATCGGGAGCAATTAGAAGAAACAGTAATAACTAACAGACATGACTATTTCGTGCCCCTTACAGTAAAAATACCTTCATAACGAACCGACCTAACAACAGATACATGCAGCCTTACAGGAATGTTACGAACATCTCATTCAAAAACCCCAATTAAGGAAGAAATATTTCTGTAAGGCACATTGTCTGTAGTCATGTTCTACTTTGTTGTTCTGAGAACAGCTTCAGACAATTGAGTACAAATACTCGTAAGCTTGTTTCATGGCCTTTTCTGTTGATGAGTCCATCGCAAGTACAAGTATTTTTGTGCCTCTGAGAGTTCACACTGAACTTCTCGTTTACCGACAGATTTGTATCTCATTCCCTTGAGCCATACAATTTATCAACATAAATCTTAAGGGGCTGTAAAAGCACGCAGTGTACAATGAACAGGCGCGTTAGGTACAAACAAACAAAAACTCAGTGGTTTCAGACCGCAAACGAACTATACCGACCGAGCGACCGACGCTTGTTGGCGAAGTTAATGCCGAACTTCAGCGGTTAGAGGGTGTCGCGTGTTCAGAGTAACGAATCTCCACGGCCGTTAATTTCGGTTTTCTAGACCGGGGCCACTATTTCCTTGAAATAGCTCCTCAGTTATCCTCACGAGGCTGAGTGAACCCCGTTCCACACCCACAACTTCTCAGAAAAAGCTGATAGCGTCGAGAATCGAACCCGAGACCTCAGAATCTGTAACCAGGAACTTAGAAGAGGCAGTCTGCGCTAGGTACAAGTAAATACAGATGAAATAACTGACACTACCATGAACTTTTCCCTTTAAATAAACACACATTATATTCATTTGCAACTGTTACTCTATTTACTCCAGTCAAAACTGTAGACCTATACCAGATGAATAAACAATCAGGATCGAGGCTCACCGATCGCTGTTTGTGCACACAGCGAAAGAAATTAAATATTTATAAGACATGTAATACGCGCTTCAAATGCGAAATATAATAGAGAACCACATAAAAGGAATCAAAGGAATGTGTTTTCAGAACGGAAAGCTTTCTTTTTTCTCTCCTTAATTGTGATGATTTGAGAAGACCGTTATTGATTGATGAATATAAAGTTGGGGAATGTGTACGTAGCACAATTTCCTTTTAATTATTTTGAAAACTGCAATGCCCACAAAAAAGTATATCGGAAGCAAAATACGAAATACGTATGTTTTTCTCAACAACTTTCCATTCATATATTCTTCTCTGCAATTATGCAGTCATTTACGTGTACGTTCATTATATGTGCAGATAACGAATGTGATCTTCACATCAAGTGATCGTTTAAATTATCAAATCACAATGACGATATAAGTTAGTCGAGAAATTTCGTAATTTTTTCTAATATAAAATTTCATAAAAATTCTTCCAGCGTTTCGGGAATTGTTTCATGGTACCGAAGGAGGGACGGACTGAACACATATATGACTAATACGCGCTCCACCGGCTTGCAAAAGCGTGTAAAATCTTAGATCACACTACACAGAAAACACACTGTTTCTCCGGTACAAAGACAACTCGGTTATCATTGAATAAGGAAATACAGAGAAAACTAAGTATATGTTGCTGTCTCGTCACAAAAATGCAGGACAAAATCATTAGATAACGATCGAAAACAGATGTTTTGAAAATGTGGCACAGTTCAGATATTTGGGAACGACGATAACAGATTGAAACTTGATTCAGAATGAAATTAAGAGGAGATTGAACTCGGGTAATTCTTGCTACCATTCAGTCCAGAACCTTTTGTCTTCTTGTCTGATATCCAAAAACATAACAATTAGAATATTAAAAATTGTAATTTTGCCTGTGGTTCTGTATGGGTATGAAACTTGGTCTCTTACATTAAGGGAGGAACATAGACTGAGGGTGTTTGAGAACAGGGTGTTGAGAATATTTGGACAGAAGAGAGATTAAGTGATAGGAGGTTGGAGAAAACTGCGTAGTGAGGAGCTTCATAACTTGTACTCTTCTCCAAGTATAATTAGAGTGATCAAGTCAAGGAGGATGAGATGGGCAGGACATGTAGCACGAATGGGGGAGAAGAGGAATGCATATAGGATATTTGTGGGAAAGCCAGAAGGAAAGAGACCACTGTGAAGACCAAGGCATAGGTGGGTTGGACAATATTAAAATGGATCTTAGGGAGATATGATGGATTGATATGGATTGGCTAGATCTGGCTCAGGATAGGGACCAGTGAAGGGCTCTTTTGATCGCGGTAAAGAATCTTCGGGTTCCATAAAATGCTGGGAAATTCTTGGCTTCTCCTCAAGAAGGGCTCAGCTCCATAAGAAAGTAAGTAAGGAAATACTAGCTGTTTATTCAATGAATGGAACGGAACGGGTAACATTCGATGATTGTGTACATTGCAGAGCTTGTGACTGTCGAAGCAAGCAGTATATGGGCGTTTAGTGTCTATTGTAATATTTCTAATTATCCTGTCTACTTTTCTTAAATTTGCATATACTCAATATAGGTTTGCTTGCATGAGTTATTTGGATGTAGAGCATAAAATTAATTAATGTCAAGTAAATGGGCATGTTTCGTAAGCAGTATTTAATGAGGATCTGAGTATTTCACAGCGGTGGTTATGAAGAGTTCTGTCTCCTGGGATATAGCGCTGTGTAGGATCTGAGGCTCTCACAGCGGTGGTTATGAAGAGTTCTCTCTCCTGGGATGCTGTGTAGGAGCCGAGGTTCTCACAGCGGTGGTTATGAAGAGTTCTGTCTCCTGGGATATAGCGCTGTGTAGGCTCTGAGGCTCTCACAGCAGTGGATATGAAGAGTTCTCTCTCCTGGGATATAGCGCTGTGTAGGCTCTGAGGCTCTCACAGCAGTGGATATGAAGAGTTCTCTCTCCTGGGATATAGCGCTGTGTAGGCTCTGAGGCTCTCACAGCAGTGGATATGAAGAGTTCTCTCTCCTGGGATATAGCGCTGTGTAGGCTCTGAGGCTCTCACAGCAGTGGATATGAAGAGTTCTCTCTCCTGGGATATAGCGCTGGGTAGGATCTGAGGTTCGCACAGCGGTGGTTATGAAGAGTTCTCTCTCCTGGGATATAGCGCTGTGTAGTCTGTTGAAAGTCAACCCTATCAGCGGAGTACATCGCGTTGTAACCCAGAAGACAAGACTATTCAACACTTAATGTATTTCAATAAAATTCAGTATTTGGGGCCTAGACGCATCGAAAGTGAAAGATGAATAATATCCCATTACGCACTAATCTACTACTTGTCTTTTAGGAGCATTCGAATTTTATAAAATGTAGCAAATTTTCAGAAATGGAACCAATTATTCTAGGATATAAAATATAATCTTATTGAAGTTTTACGTACTGTGACATAATAGAATACTTCTGCAGAAGCTGAGAATCGCTCAGCTGATGAAAGAATACTCAGGTTTTGTGGAAGTAGAAGATTCGTCACTGTCAATTAAAATAAGGAATATTTCATTCGAGGAGAAGGTTCTGGTGAAAAGGGCTTAACGCTATAGAATGTAAATGTTAATATATCGGAATCAGTTAAGTCAGAGTCATGATAGCATTTTTCCGTCAAGGTCTATTTAAGGACGTGTTTTAGCTGTAAGCAGAAATAAGAATTTGTTCGTACCTCTCGGAAAACAAAGAATATCTGTTAAGAATTTAGCTGTTCACTACTCAGGGAAAGAAATTTCAATGTTCTCTTCTTTTTTTTTAATGCTAGTGGGGTGGGACTAAGTCCCTTGTACTGTGGCCACTTCTGGCCTATTGTACCAGCCCCAGATGATAGGTGAGGGTGATTGTGGAGCAACTGGTGGAATGAAGATTGGCAGGGGAAACCGAAGTAGTCGGAGAAAACCTGCCCCAGCGCCACTTTGTCCACCACAAATCCCTTTGACCAGACCCGGGATCGAACCCTGGCCGCCGCGGTGGGAAGCCAGCGACTAACCGCTTGAGCTATGGCGCCGCCCATGTTCTCTTCTTGGTTGAGACCCGAGTGACCACCTATAAAGCACGTCTGTGCATGAAGTTATGAAATGCTGAAGCAAAAGTAACTGGTACACATAGTTACCACCCACCTAAAACAACTAAGCCGCTCGATCATGGAGCTATATTTTTTTTTCCCTTTGGTGCTACGGCCCCAATTTGGGCCTTGGCCTACCTCCTTGAAACTCTCCGTTTCACTTCGGTTTACTAGATCTTAGACATTAGGTAGGACTACTTGGGCGGGTGATCTGCTCGTCGCAAGGCCTCTACCTGTACACAAACACAGAAAAACGCACATACACAAACACCAAACATCCATGCCCTGAGTGGGATTTGAACCCACGATCCCGGCTTCCGTGCGAGCGCAGACATTGTATGCATTAGACCGCTCGGCTTCCGTGACCGGCAGGAGGTGCACGTGTAGTCGTGATTTATATGTTAGAGCGAAAGATGTTCTTTAGGAGAGGTTTGCTATCATTCAGCTCAGAGTCTGTCATCTTTTCGGCTGATACTCTTATAAAAATGTGAAAATACAATACTAATTTTACCTACTCTTCCGTGTGGATGTGAAACTGGGTTTCGCGTTGGAGGGAAGAACCACGTATTTACTGTCTTGGGGAACTGGATTTCAATAGACAGAATTCCGAAGAGATAGTTTAAATATACTGTTAATTCCCGAATTTTCGGACTGCCTCTATTATGAATGGCGTTAATTTCGCATCTTGTAAAGCAGAAAATTGGAAACGGATTTAAGCTTAAACTTTATGTGTCTCTAATAGTGAAAATTATGAACCCAGACACAGTAATAATTAGTGTATTAATACATAAGTTTAGCTAGTTTTAGTACACTAATGGAAGCATTTAAAAGGAACTACATTCAACTTTCCTCATAAGTTTCCTAGTTTTAAATTCAAGTCCTAATTCTGCGTTTATGTACGCATTTTTCTGAACATCTGCAGCAATAGGACTTACAAACAAAGCAAGACCAACTCTCTAAAAATAACCATTTTCCTACTCATCATTTTTGATCGTTTTTCAGTCTTATTCGATATTCTGTGACGTCTGGATTTTTAACAGCATCGTTAAATAAGCCATGCTCCGATGGAACATGGAGACCCCGCGCAATTGAATCAGTTGAACAGATGCTTAGGTAGGGATCTGAAAGAAGTTTTATTAGGTGAACGTTGTGAATTATTTCTGATGCCTTGTTAAATATATGCTAGACAGTTTGCATTATAAATTAACACATAATCCCGGAACATTATAAACTGTAATTAGACAAAGCGCATTAGAATTCGCGTACAATTATTCTCGTGCCAACGTTCATTTTATTTGTGTGAATTCTGTAAGTTGTCATTACTGTCAATTGCAACTGATCGTCATCACAAATGTACCAACATAAAAAAAGAGACACGCAATGTCTGGTGCAAGTTGTCATACTTGGGCATCATCTTGCTTCTGGACAAAAACAGAACGCTCCCAATCATATTTGCTCCTCCAGTAGCCATCGAATGTCAACATTTACAGTCAGTTCGCGTTGCCAAGGTTACGCGTCGTCTCGACTTCGTGTAAAACGCGTTACAAGAACTCTTTTATTTTCAGTCCCGGATGATTAACGTCTCTCAGGCAGACACGATCACATCTGGCTCTAGCTATTACCTACTTTCAACAAAACAACGGGAAACCTGTATGCACCTTTTATGTCCAGTTCGAACATAAACCATAAATAACAACAAACATCAATGTTATGATTCAAGTGTGACAGGAGACATGGCAAAACTATGACTTCTTTATGAATTGAAGTTTGCTCTTTCGTTAATGGTTTTCAAGTCAAGTGAACTGCATTGATTAACCGAAACTGTCAACAGTAATTAAAGGGGAACATAAAAACAATGGAAAGTTGTACCGCGATATGCAATGCGTATGTTGTTTTCATTGCGATTTTATGTACTTCATTTGCACTGATGACAATTTATTGAAGACACGAAGTCCATCTTTACACGGCTGCACTGAGATGTGGATTAGTTTCTCTTGCATTTAGTTAAATACAAGTTACATCAAATACGTTTAGAACAAAGAAACGAAAACTCAGTGGTTTTAGACCGCAAGCGACCGACGCTTGTCGGCGAAGTTAATGCGAAGCTTCAGCGGTTAGAGGATGTCGCGTGGTCAGCGCAACGAATCCCCACCGCCGTTAATCTCGATTTTCTAGACCGGGACCGCAGTTTCCTCAAAATAGCTCCTGAATTATCCTCATGAGGCTGAGTGGACCACGTTCTAGACCCACTACTTCTCAGAAAGTCTGGTAGCTCCTGGAATCGAACCCGGATCTCTGGATCTGTATCCAGGAACTCTGACCACTAGACTAGAGAGGCATTTACATACCTGAGGCAGAAGGAGGTAGATTTTATTTCGTGTGCCAGTCGGTTTTGTAATGAATTGCCTATGGTGAAAACATTATAGTATTTGACTAGAGCTTTATATAAAATTGTGGTTGCTAGAGAAAGCGCCGGTTTTTTAAATCCAAGTTTCCTTAAATTACACTAGATTTCTGTATTTATGTTGACGGTATTATGAATATGTTACATTTCCATTGAACAATTTTATTTGCTTAAGAAACTAGTGAAATGCTACATTTGGAGCATAGCTCTGTATGGGGCTGAAACATGGACACTTAGGGCAGTAGATCAGAAACATCTGGAAAGTTTCGAAATGTGGTGTTGGAGAAGGATGGAGAAGATCAGTTGGACCGATTATGTGAGAAATGAAGAAGTGTTAATTAGGGTCAGTGAGCAGAGGAATATCCTACACGAAGTAAGAAAACGGAAGGCTAATTGGATTGGTCATGTTTTACGCAGAAACTGCCTTATAAAAGAAGTTATTGAAGGAAAGATAGAGGGGCGGATAGAAGTGACAAGAAGACGAGGAAGAAAACGTAAGAACATGCTGGATGACCTTGGGGACAGAAGAGGATACTGTTATTTGAAGGAGAAAGCTCTAGATCTCAATAAGTGGAGGAATTGTTTAGGAAGAGACTGTGGACCTGTCGTCTGACAGATTACTGATGATGATGAGAGCTGGGGCGCGGGCAGAGGTGGGGAGACGCAGAGGAAGGAAGCGATAATCTTGTAGAAAATGATTTCATATAAGTAATACGTGGTGCTAGATTGCTAAGAAATAAAATAAAATTACAGAATAAACAACAATTAAACAAAACGCGGTTAGTGCTTCGGGTGAAGTAAAACATGGACAGACAAACAGGTACAGCACCCAGGGTGCGCGGTAACTCCGTGCAGTGCTCTCGGACTGCCCTTACACATTGCTTTCAGGTCCCTGAGTTTCCCTTAATTTGGATTCGCGAGCGCAGGGAACCTAAATCATGTTTTGTGTATGTGCATATTAAAGGTATAATTAAAATATTATATCTTTTGTGGTGGTTTCAAGTTGCGTTCTTGTTGCTAGGCCTATGTTCTTCTACTGTTCACTGTAAATGTCTTAGCCTCGTTTCCATTCTTTTGGTTAGTATAAGAAAATTTAATTAAACACTTATTACTTACTTTACTAAAATTGGCAGTAGTGTACCGAGAGGCTACTTGTGTTTTATGTTATTGAGGTTCCATGTTCGAATTTTGACACGAAGACCATGAATCCTTACTGACACTTTTAATGCATTATAGACTGTAAACCCGTTGCTAAGTAATGACTCTGTAAACAACGCCCTTTGTTAGCCAACGGAATCCTAACACGCGTCAACGGACTAACTGGGAAGCGGCGTTCTCTACTCTGTCCGTGCGACAACTGAGTGGCGCAAAACAGAATTGTTTGAAGCGGTGTTTTCTAACGGTCCGTGCTTAAGTGGTATAAGTAGGACAGGTCTGAATTTTAGTTAATTGGGTGACAATAGCCAATATGTAAGGGCGCGAAAACGGAAACTGAGTAAGCTATGGCGATTGTGAAGCTGATTGAAAAAACTCCTCAGTAGACAGACTTTTCCGCCTCATGTCACTTCTTGTTTGTGGGAACAAATATTCACCCCAGCATCCTCGAATCATGTATTTCCTTAGAGTGAGAAACCAAGTTTCACATTTATGTAAACAACAGCGTCGTTAAATAGACAAAAATCACGTACGATATATCACAATATAGTATTTACGCCCGAATATTGAATAGGATTTGAAGCAGAGAGCCTGTTCATGGCGCAGCCCAAGCCTCTGAAGTTTGAGCCGTGTGGGTCGCCCAGCTGCCCACTACTTACCCATAAGGTGACGTTAAGTTTGATAAATGAAATCTGTGACCTGGTAGCAGAACATCCACAGAAAGATTAACGCACAATAAGCTGCTTGTCCCGACCAAGAAAACCAGCTGAGCAAATCCGCTGTAAGTTTATTACACTTCAAATTGATTCTTTCGTGAATGAATATGTAGAGAGATCTGTATGCCTGAGGCAGCCAGTTCAGTATTCAGTCTGAATCCAATTCATATAATTCAGAGCCTCTGAACCTCTTTAGTCAATCTAACCCTCAGTTATGGAGCGAAACTTCAAGTACCCATCGATCTCAAAAAAAAAAAAACTCAGTGGTATAAGTCAGCAAGCGAACTATACCGACCGAGCGACTGCCGCTTGTCGGCGAAGTTAGTGCCAACTTTAGCGGATAGAGGGTGTCGCGTGGTCAGCGCAAATAATCCCCACGTCCGTTAATCTCGGTTTTCTAGACCAGAGCCCCTGTTTCCTTAAAATAGCTCCTCACTTATCCTCACGAGGCTGACTGGACCCCGTTCCAGACCCGGACCTCAGGATCTGTAGCCAGGAACCACTAGACCACAGGGGCGGTTACCCGTAGATCTCAGAGTACTTAATTTAAGAGTAACATTTCATACATCCCTTACTCTTCAACTGTTTCTTCTCGCTCCCTTGGTCGTATGGTGAAACGTTTTTTTTCCTTGGCACTACAGCCCCAGTGGGCCTAGGCCTACCTCCATGAACTTCTCCGTTCACTTCGGTTTTTCTAGATCTTACACATTCGGTAGGACTACTTGGGCGGGTGATCAGCTCGTCGCAACGCCTCTACCTGTACACAAACACCGAAAAACGAGGAACAAACAACCATACCCTGAGTGGGATTCGAACCCACGATCTCGGCTTCCGAGCGAGGGAAGACAGTGCGTGCCTAAGACCGCTCGGCTACCGTGACCGGCAAGGTGAAACGTTATGTACCTCTTTCGGCATGCTGCTTCATTGATGTATCACTTTACACACTTACATCCGTCTTTAATGGAACTTTATTTACAATTTATCCTTATTTTAAAATAATATTAAAATTACGGATAAACTGCTACATATTTCGGCTTTACTTGGCCATCCTCAGCCAACTTTTCACTTGTTTGAAACCGCTGCACTACATTAATTCTTAAGTTAAAATATTTCAATGTTATTCCATTTTCCACGTTCACTCAATAAAATATTGTCAAGTGATACAGTGACTATAGACTGGGTTTGGTTTCGTAATTGGATTTATTGATCACTTGCAGGATGTAACTACAAAAATTAAAACAATATTGCTGATTTTCACACTAGAAATCACTCAACACTAAACCTCTTCAGTCTGTTTCCAGTAGTCTTTACTTGGTAACAGCTCTCCACAATGGCTATTCCTCTGCAGTGTCTTCGCTAGATATTTCCTGGTACGAATCTTAACAAAGGATATTCTTCCGCTTCCGCTTCCAGCTGGTTAACATTCCACAGCGGAACCCTCAACTCACCTTGTCAATTGAAGTCAAAGTCAAAGTCACATTGCTATTGACGGTCGGTCAGTCAGTCAGTCAGTCAGTTATTATTATTATTAGAGGGGGTGGGTTTCTCCATGCACTTAGACCAGTTATTGGTCCATTGTGCGTCCCCCTTTAATTTCTACTGTCGCCATACCCTACCGGTACTGGTGCGTCTATCAGCCCCGTTCAGCCAACGAGGTCGGCCCTCGGTACCTGATATTTCCCCCATCTACCAGAGGCACTGGAAACTACTTGGGCGGGAAACTTTGCCTAATTTTGCTCAGAGGTCTCCTAGAGACATGAGGATTTTTACATGCCGTCATGAGTCATGAGGTGGGAACGTTACCCCTAGACTACGGAGGCCGCTCAGTCAGTCAGTTAGTCAGACATTAAGTCTTGGTGTTCAGTTTCACATAAAATAGGGCATTCAGAGGAACTACGTATACATATGCCACATCAAATTCTCTTTTCATATAGACCTCTAAGAGAATTTTTCGTCTAACGTCATTGATTTTCAGACGAGAAGTGCTCTCAGATGACTAGAAAGAAATTTGAACTCCACAATACTGTCCATCAAGCATTACTTTAAAATGTCCAGCAAGAATTACTTTAAACTGTCCATCAAACATTGCTTTAAAATGTCTAGGAAAAGTTACTTCAGAATTGTCCAGCAAGCATTATTTTATACTGTCAAGAAAGAGTTACTTCATAACGGTCCAGCAAGAGTCCCGGTCAGCTGCAACCTCCGGGCCCGCTAGACGCGCCCAGCATCGATGAAGTCCTGGAAGAAGAAGAGTTTCCCCTTACAAGGTACCGCCGTGCTGTCATGCCATGGTGGAAAAACTGAACAGCACATCAGGCAGTTACAAAATATTTTACGTCAGGTGGTCAGAATGTCAATGCAGCTCTCATTTCATGGGAAACTCAGTGAGGTATCCTGGGATTTGTTTTGTGCGAAGCTGGCGGAGAAAACGTTACATGACACACAGCTCGTAATTTTCGTGTAATATTGTTAAGGCGATTAAGTGAAGTAGAGCAGACAAGAAGAGGCGCATATCTGATGAACTGAAACTGTCTGTTATATACAAGTACACCACCCTGATGACTTAGGCATACAAGACGGGAAAGCAGATAAAATTCACTGCATGCAGGTAGAGCGTAAGGAACGAGTTGGACGGGACATATAGCACGCATTGTAAGGTTGCAAAGTAAATACAAAATATCTGTAGGAAAACTCGTAGGAAGGACGCGACTTCACAAAATTAGGCGCACACTGGAGGACAATACTGAATCAGATCTTTAAGAAATAACGTGCGAGGTTGTGAGCTAAATATTCAGATGTCCTAGGACAGGGCCAGAACTCTCCTTCCATTTGTGAACACAGCGATGAACCTTCAGGATCCATAGAAACTGAAGAATTCCAGTCTGGCTGGGTTCCTATTACGTAATAAGTAAAAGTAAAGTAAAGCTATCCTGTAACAGACCGTGGAGGCCCATAGGGTTGTCAGATGTTGAGGTTCCCACATTTTCTAGACAACCGGCACACAGATGGCGGCAAGTTTGTCAGCCCTACGCGCCGACCGCTTTTTTTTTTTAAATTTTTTCCTTGGCACTACAGCCCCAGTGGGCCTAGGCTTACCACCATGAAATTCTCTGTTCACTTCGGGGTTTCTAGATCTTACACATTCGGTAGGACTCCTTGGGCGGGAGATCAGCTCGTCGCAAGGCCTCTACCTGTACACAAACACAGCAAAACACACACACACACAAACTAAACATCCATGCCCTGAGTGGGATTCGAACCCACGATCCCGGTTTCCAAGCAAGCGAAGGCAGTACATGCCTTAGACAGGTCGGCTACCGACCGCCCTTTACCCCCAAGAATATTCCTGGTACTCATTTCTGTTAGAGGCTGAGTCGACCCCAGTGCCGTAGTGCTGCTGGAAGGATTAGGTAAATTGAAAAAAAAAATCCAGTGACCTCATCGGGACTTGAACCCGCGTCCTTCCGGATTGCAGCATAGTTCCTCAACCAACTACGCTACTGCGTGCCCCCGCTCCTGTTACCTGCTCAAGAGATTTTCTGACATAGATTTAGTCCAGTTTAATCTACGAGCACTAGGATACTGATTCCGGTAGCCCCACGGTTTAAAGCATGGAATGTTTCTGATACTGGGTTCGTGGGTTTGGCTCCCACTCTTGGAGTGGGTAAATGTTTGTATCTCATGAGGTGCCCAGTAAAAGTTACTGGCACCCAATCTGTGCAGTCCTATTTGGCTCTAGAAGAACGAGCCCAGCTAATGGAATTGTAGAGACACACGTAAGGAAATATTCTGACTCCGATCTGTGGTTGACACTTCCTAAGTAGTTTAATCGTACTGTATCAAGAACAGGCGTTATTCAGCATATCTTGCGAACTATAACGACTGTATATGTGGAACTTTTCAGAGGAGTATTACAAATTTCGCAAGGATTTTAGCAGGAAAATCACTTTAACACGCTAGTTTGTTTGTGGTCTTGCTGACTTTAATTTTGGGTACATCCAGGAGAGCAACTTAGCTTAGTGGGTTCGAATCCCACACAAGGTATGGATATTTGATATGTGTATGCGTTTATTCTGTGTTTGTGTTGCCCTGTGTTTAGGTAGAGCCCTTGTGACTAGCTTATCACCCGTCTAAGGAGTCCTACCGTCTGTAGAAATGATCATGAAACTGAGAAATCAGTCCTATGCTCTAAAATGGGAGCGACAGGAGGGAAAAAGAATTCTTCTATTTTATTCTTTCAAGTGTCTACATGTGCTAAGCCTCATAACCGTTCTTCCTTCCCTCCTTCCCTCCCTCTACATTCTACACGCTACAGAGTGTTAAAATTAAATATAGTACTGTATTTTTACTGTATGAAGTCATTTCCAGATCACTGCGGTGTGCTCATTTGTTGTTATATATGGGATTTTAATGATAGGAATTAAGTAGGCCGAATTCACAGAGTATACACACAGAATTCGTGAGGGATATCTTGTTATTACCTCATACATTGCCTCAGTGTACTCTAGTATTATGTGCACTCGAAGATGAGAGAACCTTGGCCTCTATGCAGAAGACTAGTAAATCGCATGAATATGCATTAAAGAAAGAAAGTTGGGGTCAGGCACAACGAGGCACTTGTCTGTGAGGTTTGCCATACTACGGTTTCGTGACATGAACCGGAACATAACAGTCCAGACATGAATCCTAACATGGGCTTCATTATGGAACATTCTCAAGGGGGCTTTATTCATCACAGCTCAGGGAAACTCCTTCGGTTCATATTTAACTGTATATATTATTAATTTTAGCAACGCACTATGCTCATATCAGTCATAAATCATCTACAAAAGCATTGATAAAGAAATAAAATATAAAGAAATAAACTGTCCCACAATGGCGACGTCTATGTTTTGCATAATCATGTACAGAGTTGACTTCTGGTACCTGAAGATCATCTACATAATATATAATAACTTAGTTCCTACCTCACAGAAAACATTCTTCGTCTCCATTGCCAGGAGCAACCGGTTAATGTTGTTTAGAGAAATAACTGCTCTTCGTTAAAAGAATCATGGGGAACAAATTAGTAATGCAGTTTTCAGTGTCAGAGTGGGTGACGTATGTAGGTATGTGGGTGGTATGTGACGTAGTATAGTCTGGTACGTCTCTACCAGACTAAGCTGGCTCACATTCCTACTCTAGTAATCATGTTCACCTCCATGAGAAACTCAGGTCTCACTTAAAATATGTCGTGTATATATTTACCATAGCACTTTAAAGAGTTAAGCTGCAACCGGACCCCTAGAAACGCCGCTACACCAATGAGTCTCAACTGTTTTTAGTTCATGTCTTCCTCTGGCGCGTTACGTTTGACAAATGCTATCAAGGCTACCCGTCTTACGGGTTTCGGAATCTTGTTGAATGGCATCGGGTAGGAGGTCGGCCCTTCGCAAATCCTCTGCCCAAACACAAGCACAGAAGGAACTCAGATCTACACCCATGACCCGAATGGGATTCAAACCCAGGTTCCTAGAAGAGAGCGCACCTTAAGACTGCGCGGCCACTGCGATCGGAATTTCAAATGCTACATTCCGAAGTTTGTTAATAATCTAGAAGTAAGAACGAGGCCTCACCAAAGAAGCTAGCAACTGCAACGTAATCTCATCTTCCGAGGAACGTCACTGATTTCAGGCAGGCAACTGGTTTCCAGATGAGCAGGCACACTCCGAGGAAACTTACGTTTGATTAGGTGCTCACATAATCTCAAGTGGGTGTGTTCGTCCATCTTAATGCGTGACTGTAATTTGTATATTCGCGCTCTTCTGCAATGTCAGATATTAATAGTGATCCTGCCATAATATGTGGGTGGTTGAGATGGCGTATTTTTTATTGCTATTGGAGTGGGACTAAGTTCCTTGTACTGCGGCCACTTCTGGCCTATTGTACCAACCTCAGATGATAGGTGAGGGTGAATGTGAAGCAATTGGTGGAATGAAGATTGGCAGGGAAAACCGAAGTACTCGGAGAAAACCTGCCCCAGAGACGCACTTTGTCCATCACAAATCCCACTTTACCAGAACCCGGGCCGCCGCGGTGGGAAGCCAGCGACTAACCGCTTGAGCTATGGCGCGGCCTTGAGATGGCATAAGAAGAGAGGATGACAATAAAGAAATCATGGGGATAATTAATTTAATTAGGAAACAGATGTTTTGAAAATGTGGCACAGTTCAGATATTTGGGAACAACGATAACAAATCAAAACCTGACTCAGGAGGAAATTAAGACGCGATTGAACTCTGGTAATGCTTGCTATCATTCAGTCCAGAACCTTTTGCCTTCTCGTCTGCTGTCCAAGAACATAAAAAATTAGAATATACAAAACTATAATTTTGCCTGTGGTTCTGTATGGGTGTGAAACTTGGTCTCTGACATTAAGGGAGGAACATGAACTGAGGGTGTTTGAGAAGGGGTGGAGCTTCATAACTTGTACTCTTCTCCAAGTATAATTAGAATGATCAAGTCAAGGAGGATGAGGTGGGCAGGGCATATAGCACGTATGGGGGAGACGAGGAATGAGTATAGGATATTGGTGGGAAAGCCAGAATGAAAGAGACCACTGGGAAGATCAAAGCGTAGGTGGGTGGACAATATTAAAATTGATCTTAGAGAGGTGAGATGGGATGGTAGGAATTGGATTGATCTGACTTAGGATAAAGACCAGTGGAGGGCTCTTGTGAACCTTCGGGGTCCATAAAATCCTGGGAAGTTCTTGAGTAGCTGCAGAATTGGCGGCTCCTTCAGAAGGGCTCAGCTCCATGAGTAAGTATAAGTAAGTAATTTTATTTAAGGTAAATTTATTTTAATCAGGAAATATCGCATTCACACGCGATACGATATTCTGACATACAGTGCAACAATTTTAGCAAGATAGACGCCCGCTGATGATGGCCGTATACAGCCAGTATACAGTATATGTGGAAGAAGGGTGAATAGATAATAAGTTGCCTTTAAGATGGAGATACTTGTGAGAAAATGATATATTAATGCCCCTGGATGCTTAAATACAGTATCAGGAAAATAAAACATTGGGTGCATCCGTTTTCTGTGACAATTTAAACTCAGGTGCTTATATTGTTTCGAAAGAACTTAACTAGCATCCAGACTCCTTCGTCTCATGAGAAAATTTTCCCAAGCCAAATCTAGTTTGCCCCGCCTCGCATAGTCTGCGTGGCGTTTGTCATATATACCAGGCTTCTGCTCAGCTAACTGCACAAAAACAAAATTAGCAGCTTCGTCGGCCTTTACACCAGCTAAAGAAACAATTGACTCTCATAAGTTCGTTAGAACAGCTGACATTAGGAAATTACGAGGCAACGCAACTCTGAGAAGACTGGCTTGCTCAGTTGCCTAGGAGTTGAGTTTCGTAGTCTTCCACGAGTTGCGTTGCCGTCTTCTCAATTTGCGCTACTCATTTCAGTTCCAAGTGTTCAACTGAGTCTGACAATAATTCTCGGAAGTCGTGGTTGCGTTGAGATTGCCAGTTTCCTTGCTGTGCTCTTGTCCTAAATGAGTCATCTTCGATTACTTGCATTAGAACTGGTCACAGTAGGATCAAATACTGTGTTATCTCAGTTTCCTCAGCAATCTTAACTAAACTATGATTTTTACAATTGTAAATTTCGTATGTAAAAAGTGTACTAAGAAATAATATTAGAATTGGACCAATAGACACAAAATTCAGAACAAATCTGTTTCGCTGAAAATGTTACAAAGGAACGTTTTATTTTAAAATTTGAGGTTTTCATGCAGAAGAATATTCGAATTGTGATCTTTTTTTGTGACACCCTTAAGTTTGGCAGAAGAATACAAGTGTTTGAGAGGAACATACTGTTTCCATCATCAGGGATGAACACCAGGAGATAGATGCAGTGTTTTCTTCCAAAAGCTGGTACATGCTTACCAGATTAGACAGCGTATTTTAAAGTAGGTTGCCTTGACGGAACTTGCACGAATCATGAATACATTAAGGTAGAAATTAAATTTATTATTTATTTTAAATTCTCAGAAAATCTGGTAGCGCCGGGAATCGAACCCGGGACCTGTGGATCTGTAGCCACTGTGAGCGGCTGGATATTGTCAGCATGAGATCAAATTAAGGAAGATCAGTTAGGTGGGAAATGTAGCACGCATGGGAAAGATAGGAAATTATACGAAATGTTAGTATTACAGCCTGACTGGAAGAGACCGCTTATGAGAGATACCTGCACATTGCTATAATGTTAAAGTGTACACGTACAGTCCCGAAGTCCTGCTAATTATTTCTTTCATAATAAGTTAAGCGTGTTTGTACAAACCGAACTGCTGGTGGTCTTAATTTTTCTTTCGTCTGAAAGGCGGTGTGGCGGTGAGCACCCGCCCCGCCGCGCTATTCCGTGTGTTCCATTTACGCCACCCCCACCGTGCCACACAGGTAGCCGCATCGCTCCTAGATTCGTGTAACTCACAGGTAATTGGAATACAGAACAAGATCTGAGCTGATATTCGTGTCGAGTTGTGACCTTTGACCTCAGAGTGACTTGCTGCCAGGTACGTGCATCAGCTGAGGATGCATCAGTTCACCTGAGGGCAGGTACATCCACTCCGCCTCAGACGAGAAGACAGTGACGGGCCGGGCCATTTTGCGCCACAAAATATATATGTATACAAATGGTTCCTTGAATGAGTTTTCTATTGCTTTTATGCATTTCCTTTTGCACAAAAACCCATTGAAAATTACGGGTTAATCTACAATTGAAGAAAGCACAGTGGTTACTACACACGATGAGATTGGTAGGGGATGTAGCACGAATGGAGAGAGGAGAAATGCATATAGAATATTGGTGGGAAAGCCGGAGGGAAGGAGACCACTGGGAAGAACAAGGCGTAGATGGGTTGACAATATTAAAATGGATTTCAGAGAGATAAAATGGGATGGTATGGACTGGATTGTTCTGGCTCAGGATAGGAAACCCTGGAGGGCTCTTTTGAACACGGTAATGAACCTTCGGGTTCCATAAAATTACTACACATACCACCAGATTTAAAATAGAATTGAAACTCTTCCTTTTTTCAGAAAGAGTGTATTTATGTGTTCGTATGATTCTCAAAATAAAAGACAGTATTTTTGCTAAACAAAATTAATCGGTTGCCCATTGTAATTGGATTAGTGTGTTTTCTGTGAGGCATAAACGCAATGTTTAAAGAATATTGTAATCTATTTAGAGCTTCACACGATCTGTGGTCTGTGTATATCGATAATGAAATTAGTTTCCCACTTCGAAACGTGGTCACAAAATATATTTCAAACTTTCATAAAATATTTATAATTTTTAACATAGAGCAATATAATTTCATATAGAATTCATTGATATGTTTATGGCTTAAATCCATGCCAAATCTGGTTCATGTCTTGCAGCCTTGAACTTAAATGTATGGTTTCTTTTATTGTTAAATCGTCTCTTTAAATTCTACAGGGATATGATTTAGAGTACCTTTCACTGCACAGAATTTCAAGTCAATACATTTTTAACTCTTCATTTTGCGGCACGGAACCTCGTTTCAAGTTACTGGACTTCATTTCGATTCTATGGTCAGTTCACGATTTTTATTATTTATTATCAAATACAAATCTAAATGTAACTTTTACGATTCTTCTCTCTACGTGTGTACGGTAGCCATTGATTTCATGTGGAAGTAGTGCGGAAGGGTTAAATTAAAAATTCGCTTATTGGGGGGTGGAGTCCAACTGGGTCCACTCTGCACGGCGGCCACTGATTGGCCTATTGTAGCCTGCCCCTGGTGATTATGATGATGGAGAATTTGGTGGAATGAAGATTGGCAGTGGAAACCGAAGTACTTGCAGAAATCCCGCCCTAGCGCCACTTTGTCCACCACAAATCCCATTTGACCAGACCCGGGATCAAACTCGGGCCGCCGCGGTGGGAAGCCAGCGACTAACCGCTTGAACTATGGCACGGCCGTGCGGAAGGGATGCTGGATGCTTTTCGATTATTCATCCCCAATCTGTTCCCTAACTATATATGTAAAGTTTACTTCGTTACTTGCAGTGTTATTCCTGCTGTGAAGTATAATCTATTACACCGTGACATGATGGCTGGAAACCGGAATGGTGAAGTCGAAACAGACGTCCATTGCTGAGCAACGGCTCAGAAATCTCGTTCCCGCTACAACAAATAGCAACGAAAAAGTCGTTGCCAAGTAACAAGTTAGTTAGTTAGTTATTGGAGAGGGTGGGTTTCCCCATGCACTGAGACCTGTATTGGTCCATTGTGCTTCCCTCTATGATTTCTACTAGTCTCTATATCCTACCGGTACTGGTCTTACCATCAGTCCCGCCCAGCCAGCGAGACCGGCTCTACTAGCTGAGAGGTATCTATAATGCTTCCCCCATCTACCGGAGGTATTGGAGACTGCTGTTGGGCGGGAAACGTCCGTAATTTGGCTCAGTGACCTCCTTTGGAGATATGAGGTTGTTTTACGTGCCGTAAAGCTACGACACGGGACCCACGGCTTAAAGTCCCTCCCGGAGGACTTGTTCCCTGAATTTTTCCGCCCTTAAAAATTCGACGACTTCCGCCGGGTATTTGAACCCGCGTACTACGAGTCATGAGGTGGGAACGTTACCTCTAGACTACTGAGGCCGCTTAAGTAGCAAGTTACTAAACACAAGATTCCCATGACAACCAATGGAATAACAGGGGTCAATTTTTGTTCAGCATGGTGACTTATATTCTGTACACGCGGATGATATAAAATGGAGCTGATTCGAGGATCCGGAGTAATCCCGTGTGGAGGAAGGTTCGAATACCTCCACCGTAGCCCTGCGAGTCGCAGAAGGCGACGAAAAGGAAGTCTCGAATCTGAGAGAGTAAAATATGGTCACGAGTCCCATAGACCTCTAACCCGAAGATGACTGCACTGGCGAGGATCCGCAGCAATTGTAAATGATAGACCCGTCCTCTCGTCAGCGAGAGCGCCCCACCTCATCAAACCCGCAACTGTGTGAGAGTAATAAAAATCTGGTCGTAAGCCCAGATGTGCTTTATTCCAAGACAGACTGGCCGGCTGACGGTCCGTCGTAACAAAAAACTCAGATCCGAAGTAGTGAGAGATTCGTAGAGTTTAGTCCGAGTTTCTTCATAGAGATTGGTCGGACAGACGTCGTTCAGAAGGAGTTCAATGTGTGAGCTCTTATAATCGACCGTAACTGAAAAGAAGTGTTATTGTTGCGGAAGGAATCACATTCGTGAAAGTGTGTACATTTGCTGATGCTAACGATTAAAATCATCAATTGAGATGATTTAGACTCGTCATTCGATAGTGTATAGACAATGTAATTATCAAAGTATAGTCAATAAAGGGCATGTTTGCTGTTCAATACCAGTACCACCGCTTAACTGCGAGACAAAATTTTAAATATCAAAATAGACCTTTAGCAGGCCTTGACCTCTGAACTATAACATTTATTTCAAACTTCATTAAGATTGTGTCTTGAAATGGCAAAGGAGAGCTTTGAGACTTTGAACCTGTGAGCTTAACGCTCTTGCAATTCACTCAAATAACACAAAGCCTTGAAGTTGTATGACGGAAGTATTTAAGATAGACAGGTCGTGTAGTGAGTGTGGAACAGATAAGAAATGCACTAAGCATGTTAGTCAGAAGTCTGAGAACTGTGTTTCTTAATCTTTTCCAGCCTATATAATTAAATATTATGTACACCGTTTTAGAATAGAATTTCACAAACCGTTTCGCCTGGGAGTGAAGATTCACATTCCGTTTCGTCTCAGAGAGAAACTTCACGTACCCATTGGTCTCAGACAGAAGGTTTACGCACTCTGTGTTTTCAGAAAAAACTTCACGTACACGTTGGTCTCAGAATGAAGGTTTACGCACTCCGTGGTTTCAGAAAAATCTTCACATACCCGTTGGTCTCAGAATGAGGGTTTACGCACTCTGTGGTTTCAGAAAAAACTTCATGTACCCGTTGGTCTCAGACTGAAGGTTTACGCACTCCGTGGTTTCAGAAAATGAAACTTCACGTACACATTGGTCTCAGACTGAAGGTTTACTCACTCTGTGGTTTCAGAAAAAACTTCACGTACACGTTGGTCTCAGACTGAAGGTTTACGCACTCTGTGGTTTCAGAAAAAACTTCATGTACCCGTTTGTCTCAGACTGAAGGTTTACGCACTCCGTGGTTTCAGAAAAAACTTCACGTACTCATTGGTCTCAGAATGAAGGTTTACGCACTCCGTGGTTTCAGAGAAAACTTCACGTAGCCCTTTCCTTTTTAACATAATTTTATTCTAAGACTCGTGTTATGATTCATAGTTAATTGAAGACAAATATGTATTTATTTTATTTTGAAACAGATTCTATTCATGTCATTTCGACATAATTTTGGTCACGTGTGGAATATATCTCACATACACTTTATGAGGCTTTAAATATTTCCTGGTACATATGTACCCGAGGACCAGTATTTCTGTATTGAACGGAGGAATGCAGTTACTGAAATGCGTTTTTAATGAATAGTAGGTAGTATACCACAAGATACAATGAGCATAGTAGAAAGGAATTACATGTTAATAATGTTGAGGTGTCTCCGTGGCCTGCAGTCCGCAAGCGAACTATACCGACCGAGCGACCGCCGCTTGTCGGCGAAGTTAGTGCCAACTTTATCGGATAGAGGGTGTCGCGTGGTCAGCGCAACGAATCCCCACGGCCGTTAATTTCGGCTTTGTAGAACGGAGCCTCTACTTTTCCATTCAAGTAGCTCCTCAGTTATCCTCACGAGGCTGAGTGGACCCAGTTCCAGACCCACTGCTTCTCAGAAAATCTGGTAGCTCCGGAAATCGAACCCGTGACCTCTGGATCTGTAAGCCAGTAACTCCGACCACTAGACCACAGAGGCGGTCTGCTGAGGTATCACTTTGTCATTAATACGAGGGATTACCGAAATGTATTTTATGCGACTGTGACCGATTGATATACCTCTATCCGTCCTGCTACAATCCTCCTTTCCTGCAAATTCAGCTTTGTTATAATTTCAAATGTTTGTTCAGGAGTCGAGTCTGTATAAAATAGGACTTCACATAAGAGTAATTTTTTTTTTAATCATTGTCTTATATTTCCCATTGTAGCCTCTGAAAAACTCGAAAAACATCTCGGCGTTCTTCAACAATGGCGTTGAAAGTGGAAAATCAAAGTGGATAACAACAAATCTGCTCAGATCACATTCACAACTAGATACACTGAATGTCCACCAGTCATACTAAATAATGAATCCATCCCAATGAAGAATGAAGTCAAGTACTTGGTTCTTCACCTTGATCGGAGGCTAACTTGGAAAGATCATATTAAGGCAAAGAAACAGCAGCTCAACATTAAAACTAAGCTAATGAATTGGCTTATTGGCAGAAAATCTCAATTGTCTCTTGAAAACAAACTAATAATCTATAAAGTCATACTAATAAAACCCATATGGACGTATGGGACCGAATTGTGGGGACGTGATAAACCATCTAACACTAAAATACTACAGACATACCAATCAAAAACTTTAAGAATGATGACAAATGCTCCATGGTATGTTTCTAACCAAACCTTCCATGACGACCTAAAAATACCATTTATCAGGGATGTAATAAATTCCCAGGCCAACATGTACAGAAACAGGAATATGAATCATATAAATGAACTGATTTCTGCTCTCACCAGTGAACCAGCCGTTGCAAGAAGGCTCAAAAGACAGTGGCCCGAAGACTTACATATGTAACCTAAGGTGAACCGCCATTGGCCGGCAGCACCTACATCGACTGTATCGACTATTAAATTTACTTAATACTCGTATTTTATAGAGTAGATTGTAAATAAACAGGCAATAAAGAACTGTCTTATAGAAATAAACAGCTGAGACACATTAAACGAATGAAGTACATCTATGCGCCAGCGTTTTAGATTATGTCTTCGAAGGAAAACAAATAATCAGATATCTGTAAATATATGGATTCAGCGAGGGAGATTTTAGTGGGATCGGGGAAGGCTACTGGGCCTAATCCACGAAGACGATGATAATCCCTTCCAGGTAGCATCGGATCAGTTCAGTAGATCGTAATGAAAATATTCATGACTTTATACTTAAGTCACTTTTATTCCAAAGCAAATGACCGAGAAACAGGATTACGTTACGCCAGGTCATTCCCTTAGCGAGAAATGCACGAATCGACCTTTACGTCGTTTCACAGAAAGAGTTCTGACGTGTACAATAGTCAATTACTATTCATAATCTTGAGGTAAAACAAATTTGTTTTGAATACTTGCATTTTTCAATTTAAGTCACGTACAGCTGTACAGGATATTGCAAAATTAACACCAGGATTTGTGTCTTGAGTCTAAAATTAAATTGGGTAGGCCTAATGAGGTCCATTGGAGGGATTGTATTGTGAAATTTCATGTTATATAATCCTTTCAAGTACAGTGATAATTATATATGCACCGCTTGATTTAGCATTACATAAGCATGAATTTACTTAAAGCGTATATTTATATATTTTGTATGATTTTTACAATAAGGGGTAACTACATCGCTACACAATATTATTCAGCTTGACCGTGTCTCACGGTGTTGTCGCTTGCAGACTTACCTATACTTCTTCAACCCTGAAGATGGGGGCGATACGTTCCTCCGAAACGTCGGTTAACACCACATATACACGGTGCCAAATCCCAGAAGACTGCTTTCTTCATAGTCACCGCCGTGAAAGCCTCAAATCTTACAATGTTGAGGTGAACTTCATGATTCAGCGGTTTAACTGTGATAATACTAAACGAAGCGAAACGGATCCACATCTAAATATTTTTGCGGGAGTTACTGGTTTTCTCAGGTCCTTTTCGAATATCTTACGGGGATTGCTTTGTCTTGGACACCCTCAGGTACTAATCAGCAGTAGACTATTGCTCTACAATAAACACAGTCCTGTTGCCATAGCAACTTCATCAATATGTATAAATGTGACGTGAAGCTCGCGAAATGAAGTTCGAGAGTCGAGGAGTCCGAATGTTCCCACAGCCGTCAGACAATAAATATGGTCGTGAGTTCCGTGATACTCGGAACCACTGTGCTGGCGAGGACCAGCAGCAATTTAGCAGTCAGTCAGAAAGGAAGACTGACCTGTATCTATATTAATAACTCACAGTTGCGCCGAATCTCTCAGTTGACGTATCATCAATTTGGTTACCCACGTGAAAGAGATTTTGTTGCAAGCGGCCATGACGTGATGATTCCATCCAGCTGATTAATATCTGCTTCAAGGGCTATATTCAGATTTGGAATTTGGTTTTATTTTGAGTTCTACATTGATCACACAGTTAAACACAATTATTATATATTTACTGTATACAGGAGAATCGTTCTTGAGAAGATTATAGTGGCTCAGATCGTCAGGAAATTCGCAGGATTCAATTAACAGAACGGGGAGGTTCTCTCGACTCTCGATGGATGTTGTAGTGGATTTCATTGAAAGAAAGTACTATTTAAACACGTCAGACTCAAATGAAGAACAATCGCTTATATTAGCTTGTACATACACTCGTTTTTCTGGCTGTGGGACTAAGTCCCTTGTACTGCGGCCACTTCTGGCCTATTGTACCAGCCACAGATGATAGGTGAGGGTGATTGTGGAGCAACTGGTGGAATGAAGATTGGCAGGGGAAACCGAAGTACTCAGAGAAAACCTACCCCATCGCCACTTTGTCCACCACAAATCCCACTTGACCAGACCCGGGATCGGGAAGCCAGCGACTAACCGCTTGAGCTATGGCACGGCCCTTTCTGGCTGTAGCTCACATGTGTAGGGCATGCGAAATAAAAATGTAATATATATTATCTGCGGCAACGTGGTTTAGGCTCTTCTAAGGGCCGTTTCCTGTTTCAAGTTTTAAAATTATAACTATTAAATTCAATGCTCTTGTCTCATATTGAAACAGTAGTCGAAATAAGTTGCCTAGTGCGCAGGATCGGCGCATAGCTGCGTAGGTCATGGTAGGGCTGCATTGTAACCTCTCTTTGTATTATTATCCCCTGAGAGAGGGTTGCTTTCTCCGCCCCCTTCGTCATATTGGCCCTGCTGCACGTTAATTCAAGCGGCAGGGAACCGTTGGAGCGACTTCGCCCACAACCCCGGGAAAAGGGACACTTGCGGGTACTGAGAGCCGCGTCAGCTGAGACCGCCATTTTTACTGAGCTGTTCCCCTATCCCTCCTTATTGGATCGGCTATAAGACATAGACGTTACGTTAGGCCATTATAAGTACAGTGACCACAATACGCCAATGATTTTTTACATTAAGAATGTTTAACATTAAGAACTTATGTATTCTGTACACAGTGTACTTGTGTATTTCGTGTATTTCTCAGAATAGAGAGCGATTATTTCCTAAACAGAAGTAAACCTCTCTTCTCTGTGATGGAGACGCGCAGTTTTTCTTCTGCGAAATGAACTGAAATTTTAAGTAATATTTTGATGAACTTCATGTTTTAAAGAGTTACGCCTGCGTTTGTTGTTAGAAACATTCAATAATTTTATATTCTTGACAATTATGTGTGGGCGAAGTGTGTAAATATTTAGATTTCAAGAGAATTATTCCCGTGTTCTTAACACTTAGTGTGGGTGAGGCTGTATAAATAGTTCGATTGAAGAACATATTTCCCTCTTGAGGCATAGGTCAGTGATCTCGAAGACATCAAAGGTGTCACGTGGGGCGGAGGGATGTATTTCGAGGGAAACCCCGAATTTTGCCTAAGATGTATTACCTAGGATGGTTTTAAAGTTTAATACCTTGTTATTAATTTCATAAGCAGTATGTGTACACCCAAACTCTCTGAAATGTGACGATGACCTTCATTGTTAGAGGCGTATTCGCAAAAAAAGATGGTTGAATGCGATACAAGAATGGCTGTATGATGCATACATTATAGGTGATGAGACTACGCCCCCTTATGTGACAAGATTGAGGCAAAGGGAAATTATGTGCCAACTCACTTTTTGCTATTGATGTGCTCCAGTGGGAAGGTCTTGCCACCTTCTATTCTGTAAAATTCCCTCAGTTGAAAATTTTTGTATACAATTTCGGTCAGAAAGCAGAAGCGCGAGTTATCCGTCCGAAATATATTGCTCTCGTGTCTTATGAATATACGAGTATATTGTAGTTGTTACAAATTCAAAGAAGGAATAATGTTCAAATTGAGAAATAAAATCTTAACTTTCTAACTAGCAAAATGTTATCATGGTTTTTGGAATCAAATCCAAGAACTATACCGCAGTATTTCCACATTGCTTCAACAGCCATGATACCGTAGACACTGGCAACAGAAGAATTTCATAATATCTTTGGGTAATGAATTAGGTTCGCTGTAGGGAAAAGGAAGGCTATGTTTTTATTCATATAAAATTTGGCTGTATACCTTTAAATTTGAGAGAAACTTATCAGACAATTTAAATTACGAAAGCAACTCGTAATGTAACTTGTCCCCCGTGTGGAGGAGGGGTCGAATACCTCCACCGTGTCCCTGCGAGTAGTAGGAAGCGACGGGAAGGAAGTCTCAAATCTGGAACAGTAAAATACTGTCACGAGTTCTAAGGGACTCGCACCCAAAAAAAGATTGCGCTGACCCTTGTAGCATGTACAAAAGGCAGACCAGTCCTCTCGTCAGAGAGGGATCCCCCCACAAAAAAGAAAACCGTAACGTTCAAAAGTAATAAATATCTGGGGCTCGACATCAAGACTTACTGACTGACTGACCGTCAGTCGCAATGTGACTTGAACTTGGACCTGGACTAATATAACTTGTCCAATAAATGTCTTAAACATTTCAACATTAATGGGCTCATTACAGTGGATAATTTTTGCCACTGCTCTTTATGTGATGATTGCGTCACTCACGATAGTTCGGGAAGTTAGTTATGCTCCCATCTTTGTCTGCTCGACTCTATACCGAAAGCTTGTTTGTTACATTTTAAACACATATATGATAGTTGACTTGGTCTCTGACATGAAGGGAGGAACATAGAGTGAGGGTGTTTGAGAACAGAGTGTTGAGGGGAATATTTGGATCGAAGAGAGATAAAGTAACACGAGGTTGCAGAAAACTGCATAATGAGGAGCTTCATAACGTTTACTCTTAGCCTGGTATAATTAGAATGATCAAGTAAAGGTGGGCAGGTCATGTAGCACGAATGCGGGAGACGAGGAATGCGTATAGGATATTGGTGGGAAAGCCAGAAGGAAAGAGACCACTGGGAAGACCAAGGCGTAGGTGGGCGGACAATATTAAAATTGATCTTAGAGAGATAGGATGGAATGGTATGGATTGGATAGATCTGGCTCAGGATAGGGACCAGTGGAGGGCTCTTGTGAACACGGTAATAAACCTTCGGGTTCCATAAAATTCTGGGAAATTCTTGAGTAGCTGCAGAATTGGCGGCTCCTCCAGAAGGGCTCAGCTCCATGAGTAAATAAAGTAAGTAATATGATAGTTGAGCATAGAAATATGGAAATTATGAATACTGGAAAGTGTATTGAAATGAGAACAACACATTTGTGGCAACATTTACTCCAGTTACACTAGAAAGTAGCCGATCACAGTGGCCGCGCGGTCGCCCGCTCACTTCGATCGTGGGTTGGAATCCCACTCAAGGTATGGATGTCTGTGTTCATTCTATGTCTGTGTTAGGCAGCGGCCTTGCTACGTGCTGATGCCCTGTTCAAGGAGTCCTACTGACTCTCTCATTTTGAGAAACTGAAACGAAACCAAGCGTTTCACGAACGTGGTATGTTCCAGTTTGAAGCAACTAGAAGAGAAGAAGAAGAAGAAGAATAGTCGAAAGTAATCAGTCAGCCAAGAGAGAGAGTCAGCAAGGGAGTCAATCACCTACCCAGCTGATCAGTCAGATAGCTAGCCATTCGGTCACTTAGTCAATCAGACTGAAAGTCCCTTGGCCAGCCAGCCAGTCAGACGCCCAGTGAGCCAGAAAATAATCAGTGATTCCATCCGGTTAGTCTGCCACATAATCATTCTGCCAATTAAAATCGTCGCTTAATCAATACAATTAGCCAGCTAAGCAACAAGTCAGTAAATTCAGTGATACAGATACCCTCCGTTCGTGATAGTGCGGTGGAAATCTGATATTTATTTAAAACAATGATGCTGAAGGCATGTACTGTCTTCGCTCGCTTGGAAACCGGGATCGTGGGTTCGAATCCCACTCAGGGCATGGATGTTTAGTTTGTGTGTGTGCGTTTCTCTGTGTTTGTGTACAGGTAGTGGCCTTGCGACCAGCTGATCACCCGCCCAAGGAGTCCTACCGAATGTGTAAGATCTAGAAAAATCGAAGTGAACGGAGAAGTTCATGGCGGTAGCCCTAGGCTCACTGGGGCTGTAGTGCCAAGGGGGAAAAAATGATGCTGAAGTTAAATAGTACAGGTGAACTTAGCAAGAGTGTGGGCCCCAATTGTGGGGCTTTTACAACATCTATTGTGCCCTCAGGCTGGCATAGCTAATAAAGGCAGTACAACGCATGCAGTGACAGGAGCAAAACACAACACAGAACACGATACACAAATGCAGGAAGAATGCTCACATAAAAGAGGATTGGCGTAATTCGCGTGTTTGAGTGCGAGGTAGGAAGAATCCTGAAAAGTTTCATTGTTTAGAATTCATCGTCCTATATGACGAATACAGATTTTAGTCATTTTAGAATGAAGACATCATGGCATGCAGTACAATAGATTAACGTGCATAAAGACACTGAGGATGGCACATTAGTGCTGAAACATGTAGTGTGGAAGTGAAGAATAAGGCGAAAAAGTGTATACACTGTAAGACGGTTAGCATAAATAATGGACATGAATCAGTGTAACAGGACGCTAAAATATAATATTTATAAAGCAAACCATCATTCTTAAAGTGATAAACTGTTCAGCTTGAAACTTCTCTTGGTAGCATAGCCGTAAAAGTGACGTCAGCAGTGATGCTGGTGGCCATTCTCGTGGTTCTGAGCAAGACAAGTGAGACTTGTAGGCTCCGTATCAAGACATGAAACTGTGATTGTGTTTGTAGGAATTACTTTCCAAACTCAATATTTCAGCTGTTCACAAATCCGTCCGGAAGTAAGCTTATAAATCACGGAAAACACAGTTTAAGGTGCACTATAGCAGCAATATTTTACAGCCACGATAATTCTTAAGTATGTATTCTTTCTGTTCCTCTTATATTGGACTGATGCAAAACTAATATTATATGATTAATATATATGCAGATGTTATGACGAATATGACCATTGTTAGGTAAAGGTTCGGTAAGCACGTTCCCGCAGCAACGAATAGATGCGGAATAATCAATTGCTGGGCAACGGTTCGGTAAGCACGTTCCAGCAGCAACGAATAGATGCGGAATAATCCATTGCTGGGCAACGGTTCGGTAAGCACGTTCCCGTGTAAACGAATAAACACAGAGCAGAGATTAACTTAGGAACTGTAAAACATGATGACTTATATATTGGGTTTTCGGACTTTATCCATCGTCCTGGTTTTTAAGATAACTAATAAACCCAATATATCAGTGTGTTATACACCATCGTCAGAATCCTATAGTAACTACATGATGACTTATATTTGATTCTCCCCGAAGTTATAAAAGAGTTAGTTCAGTGAGCCTGGGAGGGATAGAGAGAGGAGACAGTGAGTGGAGTGCAAAACCCAGTGTGGAGGCTGGTTCGAATACCTCCACCGTAGTTCTGCGAGTCGTAGAAGGCGACGAAAAGGGAAGTCTCCAATCTGAGAGTGTGAAATATGGTCACGAGTCCCACGGGACTCGGACCCGAGAATGACTTCGTTGGCAAGGGCCAGCAGCAGTTGTAAACGTGAGACCCGTTCTCTCGTCAGAGAGAGCGTCCTATATCAACAAACCCGCAACTGTCTGACACTTATAAAAATCTGTCCGTAAGCCCCAGATGAATGTTTTATTCCAAGACAGACTGGCCGACTGACCGGCGGTAGTAACATAAGACTCAGACTCAGTAGGGTGAGCCGTGAGCCATGATTAGGATGAGTACGTAAGAGAGTTAAGTGTTCAGCTGTGAAGTGTTAAGCAGCGGTCAACGGAAACTGATGAAGTGACCGATTCGTAAATCAAAACCAAGTCAGTCACAGTGGAAGAGAAGGCACTCGTAGTCCAGTATGAGTATGGAGCGAGTCTTAGGCAGCCATTGACTGTGAGCTGGTATCATTGATTGTAATTGTAAGAAAAGTGTCAGTAAATCCAATCATCGATTCCAGAACCCATTAATATTAATCACTCAAACTCCTTATACGTGAACATATAATCATATTGTCTGGAGTAATAGAAATAGCTACTTGTCGCATTGACGCTAACATGTTCTAGTCATCAGTTGTTTCTCTGTTAACAGATATGGTCATATTTATACAGAGGTCTGAGATGAACATTGTGGTACATCTGACATTACATAAAGTATGTTTCTGTTGATATTGTGTACCAGTGAACATGACTACTTGTGGGACGTTGTTCAGCGTCTTTGAAACCTGTTTCTAAAACTGGATTTGGTGCTGTCATTAGGAAACTTCTTTTGGTGTCCAGTGATTGAGACCGTCTCTTACTAAGGAGACCATGTGAATAGGAAGTTGGTGACAGAAATTGATCCACTTTGACAAACTTCAAGGTGATGGAAAATATAGAATTAGGAGGTATGTTTTTTTATAACATTACCGTCTCATGTGATACTATCATAAATAGGCAAAGACGTCTCCGAGGAACCTGTGGCCTTATTCTTAAGGGTAGGAGAAGGGGATAGGAGCTTCCTCCTCCACACAGCATTCGTGACGTCAGTCGAGACCCTGGGAGCAATGGAACACTCCTCTTCTGATTTTTCCTGGGGAAACTCCACACGCAAAAAGATACATTCGGCATCGCCATTGTTCCTGCCTTCTGGCGGCTGAGTCGATTTTCGCTTTTATTTTTTTGCACTGTAGTGAAGCATTGCGAATTTTTGTATGTTTTCTTGTTCTCCACAGAGAACAAAGCTCGAGGCTTTGCTGAGATAAGTCGGTTCCGAAGTTCTGCATGGTTCTTTCTGAAGGGCGATATTATGATGACGCTGGTCATTCATTTAATTAAGTATTTTGGTGTGGGGTGAGACTGATTCCACTTGATACATCTGCCACTAACCGGCCTATTGCACCATCCCCGGATGATAGATGATGAATGTGGAGCATTCGGTGGAATCAGAATTGGCAGGGGAAACCGAAGTACTCGGAAAATACCTGCCCCAGTACCACTTCTTTTTATTGGCGCTACAGCCCTCATTTGGCCCTAGGCATATCTCCATGAAACTCTCTGTTTTACTTCGGTTTTACTAGATCTTAGACATACGGTAGGACTCCTTGGGGGGGGGGGGATCAGCTCGTCGCAAGGCCTCTTAACTGTACAAAAACACAGAAAAACGCACACAAACATCCATGCCCTGAGTGGGATTCGAACCCAGGATTCCGGCTTCCGACAGTGCATGCCTTAGACCGCTCGGCTACCGTGACCGGCTCCAGTACCACTTTGTCGATAACAAATCCTACATATCGGACATGGGCTCGATCTCGGGCCGCCGCGATGGGTAGTCGGCATCTAACCGCCTGAGCTATGTCACGGCCTGGTCATTTACTTAGGTTGCCTTCCCTTCGATGCTACTACTTTGGTGCTTGTAGTCACTACTTTGAATTCGATCTTGTCACAAATTCAATTCCTAATTTTATACTTTCTTTTTTTACCCCTCATTACTTCTCCAAAATTTCATATTGTTTGGAATATTACTTTGTTTTCCCTTGTAAGGTTCCAAGTTTCGGTGCTGTATGCTAGAAACGGCTTGAAATGTAGTTTAAATATTATTTTTTGCTTTGCCTTTAAAGCTATGTTCCAGAATATTTATTTTATGACTGAATGTAACTGGGACATAACTTGTATCTCCATGCTTCTGTCCATACCCCTTCTGAAGTTATTCCCCCTCCTATGTGAACTCTTTTAACTTTTATTTTGATGTCTACCTACTTTCTCTGATATTCCTGAAGTCATTTCCTTCTCCATACTCACGTCTCTTTTAACATCAATGAATGTTGGGTACAAGTTAACTTGCGGACATTTTGAAAATATTAGCAGCTAATGTAATGTACATGTAATGAGGGTAGTCTCAAGAAGCATCTTACATTGACTGAGAGGCTGACGGAGTTCACAAGGCGACAGAAAAAATGTCATCGTGATAACATCTCTGCTTCCATTCATTTTAAGAAAGAAAACTATCTTGTGTTATTTCCACAGACACGTATGAACCAATGTCTTTATCTTTAGTCACCAGGACCATATAGTATGAACCATTCGATCACTTTTCGATCCGTTTTGTAGTGCTTTCCAGTTTTTCTTTCTTATGTCCGTCAGTAAAGTAAATTCATTCTTCAAGTGGCAACTTTATTTTGGAAAATGTCACTTAGTCTTGATTCGGGAGGTCCTCACTTCGTCTCCAGTCCAGAGAGCATCACATCTGTTCGAGTCATGACGACTTCACTTATGCTCAAGTCGAGAGTGCAGGAAAAACAAAATACAAATAGAATAAGCAAGCACAACACCACACGTAACCAACGAAAGCAACAACTACGTCATGTCAGACAAGTCAAAAATCACAGGAACATAATTTGGTATTAGCAGTGGTGCACAGAGGAACAGTCATGGTTATGACACGTTAATAAACATTACACGAAAAGGTAATGCAGTTCATTAGTGATAATCAAATTAATGCATTAAAATATGTTTCTGCGGAAAATACAATGCACAGGTAAATTAAAAAACTAAATTTAAAATATAGTTCAGTCCGTTGGAAGTCAACAGACGTTCCGGAAGAAGAACATATCGTCTTCAAATTCAGGATGGAAGAATATTTCAAGCAAGAAACTAGCAAGGGTAAGCAGCCAGAAAGGCGTACTCCTCAACCCTGAAGATGGAGGCAACATATTCCTTCGAAAAATGTGTTTACTTACAGCCGACTACACAGCGTAATACCTCAGAAGATACAATGGCTATGCTTGCCCTACTGGTGTCACAGGAAATCTACGAATTACGTATTTGTCGCTCAGCAAAAATGAGTACGCTGTAATCTCACTGACAATAGCAGGAGGTGAGCAGTGATAGTTCAGAATTATTGGGTTCTTGTACATTTCCATCCACCGATATTCTAGATAGTAGGAAGACGCCTATTCAGTTGGGTCCCTCAGAAAGAGCTGACCCAACTGAGTGTCTTTCCCCCTCACCTGAGGGCAGAAACAGATCCAGTTTCCGAAATGTCGTGTTTTCTAATTTCTAGAATACCGGATGATGGAAAAAAGTCCAAAACTCCAATAATTATGAATACTACCCTTTAGTTTCTACCTGTGATAGCGCAGTCGGTATAGCGACGGGCTACAGGCTGGACGGCCGGGGTTCGATTCCCGGCAGAGGAGAGAGAATGTTCTCCGCGGGGTACAAAACGGTTCTGGAGTCCACTCAGCCTCCTTTCCAATGGGCACCGAGGGCTCTTTCCCGGGATTAAAACGGCCGATTTGTGAAACTGACCACTGACTCTCCATCTAGTTACGAGGTTAAGAATTGTGGAGCTATACCTCCTCTGAACCATACGTCTTCATTGCGCGACTCTTAATCAGTTAAGCACAGGGACATCTTTAGCTTTCATCATTAACAGTAATAAGTAGCTGAAGTTCGGTATAGCATTCCTGCCTAAACTGTAATATTAGCATTTAGGAATGTTTGAAAACTACCATTACTCAAATTCAGACACCCTCCTGTGGCCTCGCAGTATTTTCCAAGCTCCAGAGAAACACTGCAGACGGCAGCCGCAATCACAGCTCCGCTAGTGGTTCTGGTAGGGAGGTTCACCTAAAAGCAGTCCTGTTCACCCACTTCCCGTAATTGGCTTCACACAGTGCATTAATAGTGTCACGTGTCCGGGGTTCCGTGACAAATAATAACAGGTTCACAATCAGCGACTGCCTAAAGCTCGCTCCATTTCTTGCTGGGTTACTAATGTCTTCTCTTCGACTGTGACGAATGCCGAACGAAGAATGAGGACCCACTTGTAACCGAACTCTCCGGAACTGAACTAACTTCGAGGCGAACTGAATATAGATCAGACGAACAGTTCATCTCTTACTGCTTCTATTCGTGGCTTAGCGAAGCGTTGTCTAGCAATGGACTGTTCCGCGTCTATTCGTTGCCGTGGGAACGTGTGTTAATTTCGTGGCGAGCCGTTGTCTAACAATTGACCACTCCGACTTTCAGGCGTCATATCACAATAAAATACAAAAAAGACAGAATGAAGCTGGCCACAGTTGTAAAGACGATCTTAGAAATCTTCACATAAGTTAGATTATTCAGCCAGGGGGGGAAAATTTCCTAATTATGGTCCTGCAGAACTCATTCCTTCTTATTTCCTTCAAGTGTCGAGGTGACTAATAACGTATTATATAAATCTATTACTTTTGTAACAATAGGAATAAAAGCACGAATGGAAAGAAATACAATATAAAAAAAATAAGTTAACAGAGAATTAAGCTGACTTCCGCTGTTTCGGTAGGAATTACTTTAAGTATGTTTTCGTTGTGTTTTGTTGTCTCGTATTTTTACCGCTTTTGGTTTCTGTTGTATTTTCTTTAGGCCTAAGACCCTTGAAATTAGCAGTAGACCTGTAAGGATAGAATTTACCTAAATATGTTTTACGAACTTCTTGTAGACGTGAATTCTAGCCGCCGTATAAACTTATGTAAACATTTCATTTGTCTATACTGTGACGCTGTCAGTACCTAGACAGTGTAGCGACGGAGGGGGAATGAGGATGACGAATGATGCATTTTGACTGATCTGGATGGAATAAAGCGGTCGTGGCCTAGTTGAGAAACCATCCCATATGGAAGACTGAGGAAAATCACGAAATGCTTCAGTCAGGATAGCTGTAGGCCCGCTGAAGTAGGAACCTAACACTAGTCTGGAGCTCATTGCTATGTCAATCTGATCGGCATAACATGTAGCGGTACACATGAAACGTCCGCTTGCACTCCCCCTGTTGGCTTCAAATTGCAGGCATCATATACAGTTTAACTCAACTAGATTATGTGAATATCTTCTGGGTGCCCGATTTGAAAAGAAAATGTCTTCAAAATGTTTACATCGTGATGTGCATTCCGTGCTACGAGTACATACCGTCACATGTACGGGGTTGGCGTGATTAATAATAATAATTCAGTTCGTGTCTATTTACATGCAAACTTAACAGCACAGAGGCCAATAACAAAGTTGGCACGAGTACATAGAAATACAGATATAACTAAAAAACAAAATACAAATAATAATAATAATAATAATAATAATAATAATAATAATAATAATAATAATGAGTTCTGGATTTGATGATTGGATTTATTGGCACTTCTGTGAAATTACAATCAAGTCTGACAGCTCACAATCAGTGACTGTCTACGACTCGCTCCATTCCTTACTGGACAACGAATGTCTTCTCTTCCGCTGTGACGAATCACTGCTCACACATTGAACTGCCTTCATCGATGTCTGTCTGATGAATGAATCTTTGAAGAAACACCACATAGGCCAGCTCGTATCCATGGAAATTCATGTAAAATGATTCGTTGTCAGGAAAAAGTGTTAATCGGCTCGTGTTCTAGCAAGGGAGACTACCTCTGTTGTCTAGTGGTCGGAGTTCCTGACTGCAGATCCAGAGGTTCGGGTTCGAATCCCGGCGCTACCACATATTTCTGAGAAGTAGTGGGTCTGGAACGGGGTACACTCAGCCTCGTGAGGATAATTGAGGAGTTATTTCAAGAAAATAACGACTTCTGTCTAGAAAACCGAAATTAACGGCCGTGGGGATTCGTTGCGCTGACCACGCGGAGCCCTCTATCTGCGTAAGTTGGCACTAAACTTCGCCGACAAGCGGCGGTCGCTCGGTCGGTATAGTTCGCTTGCGGAATGAAACCACGGAGTTCGTTCTTTTTGTCCTAGCAAGGGATACACAAGTTATAATACTGTGTGCATAATTTAACAATATGTATGCATTACAGCAATGTGAATTGTTCGTTCATTCCAGATTCCTCTGTTACCGGTCACTATTGGCCGACTTCCTCCATGTTGAGTATTCAGGTTTCAAACCATCTCCTGGTTGCTACTGTAATGCCGAAACGCTTTATGAAAGCCACCCGACTTGTCTTAACAATGCCGTTGTCCAGTACAGGCGCGTGAGAAAAATATTCTCTCAGACGTGTACACTATTCCAGCTTACTACACGTGGGATCACAGACTGGAGGAGAGACAGGCACTATTTCAGTGTTGCTAATTTCCTTTGCATCTGAAAAATTATTTCTTGATTTATAATTGTTAATTGGGAACCTGCTCGCATTGAATCAGCCTGTACAACATGGCTTCAAAAGCCGTAATATGTAGCAAAGGTAATGTTAACCTTGAGCGTTATGTTGGTATGTTGCGACGGATTACAATAAAGAATTGTATCTCTTTTATTTGTTTGTGGGAGCTCATTACATGTTTTTGTAATGTTTTACGATTTTTCGTTGTAATTCAACGGAAGTGAACTAAAGTGCCGGAATTATTGCGCTGCATGTTGATTTCCTAACTTGTTTACCTGAACGATAAGTGTGTATTTATTTTCTGATAGAATCATAACGAAGATTTTGAACGATAACTAATGGTTGTACCTCTGTTTTTGAAATATATTAAGTCGATTTATATGTGAGAGCCGCATTCTTGATTCATTGAGATCGATGTTTTGTAGCATCTGCGCCAGAGACTGCACGTGGGTGTATGGTATGAGGACAAAAGACGTTAAATTTTTTTACGTCCGCCCCAGGGTGGAGAACGCTGCAAGCCGAACAGCTTGTAGTACACCGCATTAGAGGGCCCATCCCTCTCTGGAGATACCGCCCGCCTTGCGTTGCGTGTGTGACAATGGCTGTGTGCAAAACAACCATGCGGGGTCAACTCATAGCAGGCTGACTCAGAACCTGATTACCAGCTGCTAGAAACAAGGCGATAGGGGTGGCGATAACAATATATATATTTCTCAGAACGGGAGAAAAAAGAGAAGAGGAAAGAAGGAAAGGAAAGAAAAAGGAAAATTGGAAGCAAAATGGGAATGCAGGAGGGAATAAGAAGGGCATGTAGAATGTAGGAACGTAGGTGGATGAGGTGGCTAGACAGGTAGGCACAAAGAGAGAGACAGAAAGACAGATGGGGTAAGAGGAAGGTAGGGAGATAAAGGGAGGGAAGAAAGAGTTACAGGTCTTTCTATTATAGAAATTCAGAATAGAATCGGTTGGAACGTAGGGCGGGTTACCGACAATTTTTGTAACGGGTTTTCGTAATTTTACTCAGTTTCTCTGTGAAAGCTGTGGTATGTTTGGCATAGGTAAGTCACTTCATCAAACCTCATGCCCCCACCCTTCATGACCAAACTACCATCCCGCCACACACTACCTACAGCATATAACTTCTTCAGTTGGAACTAAATCAGTCAGGTTTCCCGAGTTCATGAATTCACAGTATTGTCTGTTACAAATGACTTATATATGCAGAAGGGCTAATCTACTGCAAAGCTCATAAATTGTGTGCCTCTAGTTTATGGTGATGCATAGAGTTATGAGATGACAGATGCAAGTTAATTTTATACCCCAAACAGGATTAGAATCCACAACGCCATTGTGCCTTAAACAGTATTATCATGCATATTTTGTGTCTTACCGGACAGCCGACTGTATACTTCCCCCAGTCACTTGTAGCTTCTCCAGAATGTTCCAGAGAACAGAACGAGTTACGAGCAGAGCAAATTTTACACTTGAGTATACACACCCGAAAACGGAAAGGAGATGCAAGAGTAAAAGTTGTCCCTGTACTTAACTAATTAATCACTACGCCAGATATATATATCCACATTTTCTTGACCTCGGCACTACTTGGACGTGAGGTGTCAGCTTCGCCCTCCGGTCGCTTTACTCCCAGGGAAAGAGCCCCCGTTACCCATTGGATAAGAGGATAGGTGGACCGCAGAACCCGTCTGGACAACGTCGAGAAGAGAAAATTCTTGACCCTACCGGGACTCGAATATAAAAATATATTAGTAATCTCATGATTATCCTCAAGAGAACCCGGAACGACAAAGGCATATAATTCTTAGAATATGGATAGGGTTTGAGTTCATAAAATGAAAATATTCTCGAACAATTTAATGGCTAATATTGTGGGATGTCACTGTATGTAGAGACAGCGACTTATTGAACTGATCTGCGCATATTCATTGCCGTTCTACAGAATATACAGACGAACTTGAAGAGCTGAAGGTGGCTGGCTGGAGACTACTGCTTGCAATACACATCTGTTTGAGTTTGAGTCTCATTTTACGACTGACGGTCAGTCGGCCAGTCTGTTTTGGCATAAAGCAGCCATCTGAGGCTTGCGACCAGATCTTTATTAGTGTTTGAGAGTTACGGTCTTGTTTTTGTTGTCTCCCTCTCTGACGAGAGGACGGGTATGCATTTTATATATGCTGCTGGTTTTGCCAGCGTAGTCTTTCTCGGGTCCAAGTCCCTTGGTTCTCGAGACCATATATTACTGTCTCAAATGTGAGACTTCTCTTTTCGTCGGCCCCTACGACTCGCAGGGCCACGGTGGTGGTACTCGAACCCGCCTCCACAGGGTGATACATCTGTTTCAGAGTCAGAGTCAGAGTCAGAGTTACTTTACGACTGGCGGTTTGCCGCCAATCAGTTCGTCTTGGCGCCAAGCCCCGTGAGGCCACGACCTGGACAGTGAAACAATTGTTATATGTTTAATACGAATATTTAACATTATACATTTTTACATTTAAACGGAAAAAATAACGCTTTTTACAGTACCACTTAAGAGGTGGGTCGTTCTCATTTGGGGATGTATTTTAATGGAAACAGATTATGCTCCTTTGCTGATTTGAAATCTGTTGTCGGTTTAGTCTTGTTGATAGTGTATTTGTACCACCCGATGATGACCCATAAGTGGGGAGAAACATCTAAAGGCTAAATACATATATTGTGAAATAACGACCAGTCTGCTTTGTGTGACGAGGAAAATATTTTTATACTTTTATAAATTAAAATCTAAAGATTATATGGGTAAATTCATTTCCACATATTTTTTCTAACCATCATTGACCAAGACCTGTAAGGGGTTCATTTTATTATTAAAACCATTGTTACACTTCATGGAATTCAATAATAATTTTACTTTAATATTTTTTTAAATATTCTTTGAATTACTTACTTGAGTATTCTGGCATACATAGAGATGTAACTTCTCTGTTTCACGTGAAAGAATTCAAATATACAAATTATGTTCGTTTCTCGTGGTAGTGTGCATCGCAGCCAAGGCTACTGAAGTGATGTGCAAGTAGGTACTGCGTCAGAGTCCGCTAACACGATTCAAATCCTCATACATATTCTTTGTGTAAACTGCATGAATAAAATGTATTCATTTAATCCGAGTTTCAGTCCTTCGGCTCTACTCAGAGCAGATCAGTTTTTGGTTGTTTGTTGCACACAATTCCCATCTAGAAAACTGAAATTAACGGTCGTAGGGATTATTTGCGCTGAGCGACACCCTCTATCCGCTAAAGTAGGCACTAACTTCGTCGACAAGCTTTTGGTTGCTTCTTGTACACAATTCTAGTCTAGAAAACCGAAATTAACAGCCGTGGGGATTCTTTGCGCTGAGCGACACCCTCAATCCGCTAAAGTTGGCAGTAACTTCGTTGACAAGCGGCGGTCGCTCGGTCGGTATATTTCGCTTGCGGACTAAAACCACGGAGTTTGTTTTTGTTTCGTTGTACACAATTTCTGTTTACATCGTGGCTGTTGATTGGTAGTAACCTGTACATTACGTGTCATGATGTAAAAGCGTTTTAAGAATATCCATTCATTCATTCATTCATCAGTAATCTGTCAAGACGACAGGTCCACAGTCTCTTCCAAAACATTTCCTCCACTTGATGCGATCTAGAGCTTTCTCCTTCAAATGAAAATATCCTATTCTGTCCCCGAGGTCATCCAGCATCTTCTTACGTCTTCTTCCTCATAAGCGGTTTGTTGCGCGCTGTCTCAAAATATCATTCGAAGTTTCGATGAAGTTTATCGGTTTTCAACTGAGTAGCGGAGTTTGTCATTACTTGCGCCAGCCCTAGTTTTGGCAACCGTGTGTTGTTAGGATGACAAGGAAGCAACCATACCCCGGCCCGGGTGAGATACGAGTACTTCCTTTGTGAAATATATTTTGAAACGACCTCCTGTGATAAAACTCCGTGGCCTGTAGTCCGTAAGCGAACTATACCGACCGAGCGACCGTCGCTTGTCGGCAAAGTTAGTGCCAGTCGTCTAGGGGTCAGAGTTCCTGCTTATAGATCCAGAGGTCCTGGTTCGATTCTCGACGCTACCAGATTTTCTGAGAAGTAGAGGGTCTGAAACAGGGTCTATTCAGCCTCGTGATAATAATTGAGGAGCTATTTCAAGGAAGTGGCTGCTCCAGTCTAGAAAATCGAGATTAACTGCCGTGGGGATCCGTTGCTCTGGGCACGTGACACCCTCTATCCGCAAAAGTTGGCCTCCTGTGGTAAGTGCAATAAATAGAAATACATGCGAATTGAAGGACACATGTAAACGTCTACAGAATTTTTAAATTAATAGATTGATATCTGATATTCTTATAACTTACGTTCCACCCTATACAAGAACAAGGTGGAGTAAAGTAGGGGAATACTAAAGGGAAGGGGGTCAAAAGGTGTCCCAACTATGAGGACACAATAAGAAGAAAGAAGACACGTTGTTAAAAGCTGCACACTAATTATATGATTGCTGTAAATACATTTGTCTGCCGCCCCCTCTCACTCTTCTGAGTTCAATATGCATACGGAATAAAGGCACTCCCATTTTATTCATCAGTCTTAAAAATACATGGCTTAGTATGTGATGTATTGGGTAATGCAGCGTATTGTAAGATTCTCTATCCTCTTTAGTGTAATTTTGACGGAATTTTGATGTAATGTGATGACAATTTTCTTGCTTTTTATAACAAATCAGAATTTTATAGAAGTATTTTGCTTCTTATAAAACTGACTGAAAGAATAATATCGTGATATATGTGTCACGTGCAGTTTCATTTATCTGTCCTTATAGACGAATAAACCTGACTGGGAGCGAGCACTACAATTTGCTCAGGCAAGATTTTAGGGTATCACTGCCATGAAGATGATACGTTCTGTGTGAAAATGAGTTACTAACTGCGGTGGTTATGAATATTACTATTTTCTGGGATATTATGCCGTGTGGTCTGGTAAAACTTTATCAGTGTTACGTGGTAACATGCTGTCAGCATGTTCATGTTTACTCTTCTACCCTGAAGAAGTAGGCAGCTCGTTCCTCCGAAATTTTGGTTCATATTTACAAGAGTATACGGTGTAACATTCTAGAAGACAATTTTCAATGTTCATGGACTTACGGGTTATGGCATATTATCGTAGCATGTGAGGTGGTTATGGGCCCTTCGGAGGAACCCGTACGCTACATCTTCAGTGTCGAGTTTCTATCACATGCCATAGTGTGGAAGTTCTACATTGAAGATGAAGGGTGCAGCTTCCTCCTAAACGTTGCCACTCAGATACCAAGATAATGTACAAGCTGTTTCTTGGAGGTGGATGTAGCTCCGAAATGTTGGTAAACAGACAGTTTAGAAATTATTCCTTTGCTAAGGAAGCAGTAGGTTGATCCCAGATTTTTGCACCAGCTTGCTCTACTACACGGTGCAGACGTTCTATCTCGAAGATGGAGGCAGTAAATTCCACCGAAACGCTGCTATGATTCAATAACTTTACATGGTGTAGAAGTTGTTCCTTGGAAATTGATTAGAATTGGTGGCAACTACCAGTCTGGCTACTCGCTGCAGAAGTTCTACACTGAAGATAGAGGCAAAAGGTTCCTCCGAAATGTTCGTACACACCTACAAGGCTACATATCTGTGTCATAATCCGTAAGACCACAGTGTTGTTTGCTCCTTGTTTACTAAAATATACCACGTATTTGAATGTAATTAACACTTTCGAACACAGAATGTATTCATATATCGGGTTCGAAATTATGCTGGCGAATAACACAGTGTAATAATGTTCTTTATGAAGTTATTATAGTCTTAGCGGCCTCCGTAGTCTAGGGGTAACGTTCCCACCTCGTGACTCAAGGTACGCGGGTTCAAACCCGGCGGAGATCGTGGAATTTTTAAGGGCGGAAAAATTCAGGGAACAAGTCCTGCGGGAGGGACTTTAAGCCGTGGGTCCCGTGTCGTAGCTTTACGGCACGTAAAAGAACCTCATGTCCCAAGGGGACCTCTGAGCGAAATTCAGGACATTTCCCGCCCAACAGTAGTATCTAACGCCTCTGGTAGATGGGGGAAGCATCGAGATACCGCTGAGCCAGTAGAGGCCGAACTCGCTGGCTGAGTCGGGACTGAAGGCACGCACCAGTACCGGTAGGGCATAGAGACTTGTAGAATATCACAGGGGACGCACACTGGACCAATATCTGGTCTAAGTGCATGGGGAAACCCACCCTCTCCAATAATAACAAAGTTATTATAGTCTTTGATTTATTATTTACCGTAAAAATAACTTCACCTTGTATAAAACAAGAAAGCTTTATTTTGCCTCCTGTATCTCTTGTTCTTAGCATGGAGTCAGTTAGGTTCTGTTTTGCCCCTCTAACTACGGAATGCTCAGGGGCGTAACTGCTTCCGATGTTCTGCATTTAACGCTTTAAAGCACGGTGCTAACTATACATACTATCAGCTTAAATATCAAAACATATGCAATGTATTTGTACGTTTCATGTTATTTCCGGAATAAACCGCGATTATTTCGCTAAATAGAAATAATGGAGGTGCTATGTGTTCTCTATTATTTTGTTTGAAATTCAGGAAGAAAAAATTGCGAAAATACATATCAACTTATATGTCTGACATGTGAAAGAACAGACTGTAACGTGATACAATTGAAAACTACTTTTTTCTAAGATGAGACGGCATGTACACTGGTATAAGTTTACCGGCGTTTCAGAAGAACATTCTCATCGTAAAGGCAGCAGGTGCCTCTGAATCGTCAGTAAACTTATACCAAACTGCACGAAGTCGCACCCCAGAAGGCAGTAATATTCATAGTCACTGACGTGAGGACTTCCAATCTGACAGGACCTAACTGGATCAGCAATATTGAAGGAATCAAATGTGAAAGAAGGCGAAATAAATGTTAAATTATGAAATACGGCCATTAATAAAGTCCAGCCTGTAATCCTTAAGCCGACAGCTACTCTGTATGTCAAGAACCATCATGGAAAAGAGGTAGAGTTAGCTGCAAGAGTGCGGCTATGAAAGCAAGTCTTCATAGTGATTTGAAGAGTTGGTTTCTGCGTTAATATCCGTTGCTAGGAGACGACTAGTGGAAACTGAGAATCCTAGTGAGTGTGCAGCGGTGAACGGAAATTGTCTAAATCAACGATAGCGCTGCATTCGTTGTNAAACAAGAAGAACCGCTTGGCTGGGGACAGGCTATTGACGTCAATGACATGAACTGGGGACAAGCTACTGACGTCAATGACATGAAGAAGAGTCAGTAGCTTGTCCCCAGTTCATGTCATTGACGTCAATAGCCTGTCCCCAGCCAAGCGGTTCTTCTTGTTTAACCGCCACCTCCGTGCCATTGACCTCCATGTTGCCTGGATTCACTGGCCGGTATCCCCCCTTTCGCACCCCAGACCATATATGGCCTTTATCGCTGTTCACTCTTCCAATTGGTCCCCCCTCCCAAACCCCCCTGCCTACTTCATATATAAACCAGCACTTTTCACTTGCCAATCATTGCAGCCACAGCTATCTGTATTCGCACGCAAATCAACGACCCTGAAGATGGAGGCGATATGTTCCTCCGAAACGTCAGTTAAAACCAAGAATACACGGCGCCAGATCCCAGAAAACGACTTTCTTCATAGTCATCGCCGTGAAAACCTCAAAACTTACATGGTAAGATCTTCGTTTGAAACATTGTGGACTGCACGCACTGATTGTTACGGTTTCAGCACTGTGGTACTATATAGCACGGTACGTATTTAAACTCGCTGAACTGTATGGGCATCACAAGGCTATCGGGGGACCTTCCATGCAGAGAAGTGCACCACACAAGGAATACAGGAGTAGGATGGGTGAACAAACAGGCACGAAAGTGATAATGGGATGAAGAAAGAAAGGGTGAAAAAACTGTAAAACTGTCCCTGTAACAGGCCGTGAAGGCCGATAGGGGTGTGAGCGGTCGAGGCTCCCACGTCTTCTAGACAGGCGGCTCACAGATGGCTGTAAGGTTGTCAGCCTTGAGGACCGGCTGCGCTTTACACCCCAGGGAGGTTCTTGGTACTCACTTCTTTTAGAGGCTGAGTCGGCTGGAAGGATTAAGTATATTGAAAGAAATTCAATAACCTCATCGGGATTCGAACCCGTGACCTTCCGGCTTGTAGCGTAGTGCCTCAGCCAACTTCAGTGCAGCGTGCCCCCAAATGAAAGGGAGCGAAATAAATTATTTCCCATTAAAGGTTAAGCCATTATTTCCCTAGAGACTGTCGCAGTTTCGGTAGGAGTCCTTGGGCGGGTGATCAGCTCGTCGCAAGGCCTCTACCTGTACACAAACACAGAAAAACTCACACACACAAACTAAACATCCATGCCCTGAGTTAGATTCGAATCCACGATCCCGGTTTCCAAGCGAGCGAAGACAGTATATGCCTTAGACCACTCGGCTACCGTGACCGGCGCAGGGCAACATTATGACATAAAAATAGCTAACAGACCCTCGGAAAATGTGGTACAGTTCAAATATTTGGGAAGAGAGTAACAAATCAAAATGTAATTCTCGAGGAAATGAAGAGCAGATTGAATTAGGACAATACTTGTTAGCATTCGGTTCAGAACATTTTTATGCTCGTCTGCTGATTAAAAACGTTAAAATCTAGATATACAAAAATGCAATTTTGCCTTTAGATTTGCACGGGCCTGAAACTTTGTCTCTCATTATTAAAGGACGAATGCATTTCAGAATATGGCTTAGAGGAGAATATTTGGAGCGAAGAGAGATGAAGTGACAGGAGTCTGAGACAGCAGCATGATGAGGAGTTTCGTAATTTATACCCTTTGCCAAATATAGTTGGAGTGATAAAGTCGAGGTTGATGAGATGGGCAGGGCATGTAGCACGAATGGAGGAGATATATACACATAAAATTTTGATAGGAAGGCCAGAAGGAAAAAGTACACTGGGTAGACGTACGTTAGATGACGATATCGAAATGGATTTTGTACAAATAGGATAGGACGGCAAACACTAGATTGATCTGGCTCAGTACAGCGACCAGCAAATGGCGCTTATGAGGATCCTGATAAAGCTTGGGTTCCATAAATTGTTGGGACATTCTTGAAGCTGAGCGACTGGCGGCTCCTTAGGAAGAACTCAGATTCTTACAATTCGCTGCCTTCCTCATGCCTGCCAGTCTTTCCAAATAAAACAACTCGGAAGCCACTGAACTGATCTTCGTGAAATTTGAAATTGGAAACATATAATAAAATGTGTCTGTGCGTTTCAGTTAGATTATAATGAACAAATATTGAACATACAAACAGAATATTAATATTACAGTTCCGTCAACAATAGAACCACTTTATTCCAAGGAATAAAATAGTTTCATTGTTGACGGAACTGTAATATAAATATTGTATGTGAATGTTATAGAAATGCAACAGGATGCTTAAATACAATATTGCAAATACTGAACTTTTTACATATTTGAAAAATTATAGACCTGTGCGTTTTTACACGAACTACGAGAATTACTCGCTAAATACGTATCAGAGCAAAATATAATACGAGGAAGCGTGTTAGATGAAATGAAGAGCATGTTTCTTTTTCGGGTACGCTTCTCCGCTAAAATTAACTGGTTTAAAAATAATTAAACAGACGTAATTTTTATGCTGTCTCTCCTCATGTCTCGGAAATCTTGGATTTATTTTGATAAAATATTACACAGGAAATGAGTAAACAAATTTATTAAAAAATTCTAAATTTCAGGCGTAGAAAATATACTCTCCAAACTAGCTTAAGTACAAGTTTGTGGACAACAGAGTTGGTGAACAGTATATCTGTAGACCAGGCCATAAACTTGAACATTCACGAAATAAATATCTCTAGACAACAGCAGAGTGAACGCACTAAATATACCCCACTCCGCTACCCTTCTTAAATTTCTGAATTTCATTATGGGATTTTACTTTCATAAAACAAAGTTCTGTTTCCCCTAGTAACCCCATGATCTATATTCATTATTTCAGACTATACAGTTAGTACACGCCTTGCGAGCAGTGACTGATGCATCGTGAAATTCTCGACATCTTCTGACCCGATTTAATAAAAATATATATCCATCTCAGTCAAAAATTACAGGCTAATTGAAAGTGAAGAACCATTCCATCATTGTTGGTGGAGAAGTTTATATATGTCAGGGACAGTGAGCATTGATTACTGTGATTATGATAAACCTTAACAAGAAATTTCATTTTCGCTGCTCACGTCTTCTTTTTGAGATTAAATATAGTTCATCCTAAAGTAATCCGTTATTAAAACCATTGCATTACACGTTCTCTGTGGACCTATAATTTAGTTACGTTATACGCCCGAATCTTCGGAGTTAACCTGCTTTCATAATGTACGAACCTGACCAATTCAAGGACTTGTTTTACTCCTGTTTCTGACAGCACAATTTTAGTTGGAAAGAAATTTATGTCATTCAGAAAAATAAGTTGGTTAATGTAGCACGAGGGGAGGAATATTGCACTGACATGAATATTTGGGTGCAAGGTGGAGAACAGTGTATTGCCATGAATATTGTGACATGTAAATCCATTGTCAAACAACACTCGGAACACACACATGGCAAACAATACAGCAGCAGTCTTTTCTTTGTGTCTGTGCAGCTTGGGCATGCGAAATGACATCATAAAACAGTGCATAGAAATCACGTGATATGTGTTTTATGCAGGTCCAGCCAGAGCGCAAATGGACTGGCTGGATAGCGATCACGTTATGTGTTTCCTGTAGGTCCGTGTCCATGCCGTGTCTATATAAGTGAACTCCTAAGCTGAGCAGTAAGCGACCGGAGTATAGCAGTAAGCTTGAGGAGTGCAGAAGAGTACAAGTCAGCCTGTGGAAACTTAAGAAGACTTTCTGTGTGCTGTACTACGTTGATATTGGGAGCGTGTGATTTAGTGAGACTTTTATAGTTCCTGTGTTATAAAACCGTTGCCAGGAAACGGCTAGTGAAGACCCGTGTGGAAGTAGACTGAGAAGATTAATGTGGAGTGATTGTAATTTGTGTAAATCAGCAGTGGTGTAATAATTATTTGTAGTTACGACCTGTATGTTGTTGATAAATCCAATTACAAATCCGAACTCCGTCTTTAGTCACTGTGACACGTGACAACATTTTGGTGTAAGGAAGTACATGGATATTTTTGTACACGTAAGAAACTTTGTAGTATCATGAGAGCCTCCGTACACTTGGATCCCTAGATTGAAGCCTACTCGGACCACGGCGGTACCATTTGGAACAGCACGCACTGTACGCGGAACAGTAACGTCTGAAGCTTGAACGTTTGGCGAATATGGAGGAGGTCATGTTTGGAAAATGTGAAAAACCAATAGGAGGGGAATGTAGAAGGAACTTCAGTGACACAGCTATTAATCATATTTGTTATAACAAGGGTCAGTAAAAAATCTTCTATTGCATAAGACTTCAAACTTTCTTCCAATTCGTCCAGGTTTAAACGAATCCGTCCATGTAATGGAGCTCAAAGCGTCAGAAGCGTACTCGAGTTTATGCCTGATAATAATAATAGCACTTCCATTCAATTCAGTTCATTCTATCCATTTATTCAACAATAAGAGTAATAATAATATACAATAACAACAATGCTGTCTCTCTGTATAGGCTATATATGAATTTATATGTTATACGTTATACAAAATCCATTCACCCAATATTTTCCGATTCTCCGCCTCTGGTCTGGTTATTAGTTAAGATAACCATAAGCCCTTTGTGTGGTGTAAAACCGTTGTTAATTGCTTGTAAACCCTTTAGTACATAAAGCGACTACTGTGCGGCACTGCGACCATGAGGTTGAGTGTGTGTTGGGGGGGGGGGATAAGAAAAGGTCAGTGAGTGAGTGTCCGCTCAAGGCACCCTCACTAGAAGGGGAGTGACCAGTACTAGGCAGACGTCTCGACGAAGAGAAGGCCGTATTTCAAAACACTTGAAGTCTTGGATAGAATAGAGTTACGGTCATGGGTTCCCGACGGCATCCGAGACCAAGGATAACTGTGGTGGCGAGGACCAGCAGCGATTTACCCGACCGACCACGATAATAGACAAAATAACTACAGTATATTTATAAGATTTTCAAAATACATATGTAATGTAATTTTTTCAGTACAGTTTATTTTAAGAAAAAACACTTCCAAAAACGGGTAGCTTTTTAGAGGGTATGGACTTACGTAAAATATGGTTCTAGCATTTTGTTATTGTGGCACGCTTTTATATGGGATATTCTATTCTGAGTATCCTTCGTTTTCAGTGCGTTAAACGGACATAGGTATCTTCTGCTTCAGTAAGCAATAACATAGACTCAATTTGTAGGCCTTTGGTTTTCACTTGTTCTGTAACATAGTACACAAAATTCGCAGTTGGTCGCGCCATAGCTCAAGCGGTTAGTCGCTGGTTTTCCACCGCGGCGGCCCGGGTTCAATCCCGGGTCTGGTCAAGTGGGATTTGTGGCGGACAAAGTGGCGCTTCGGCAGGTTTCCTCCGAGTACTTCGGTTTCCCCTGCCAGTTTCCATTCCACCAATTGCTCCACAATCACCCTCACCTATCATCTGGGGCTGGTACAATAGGCCAGAAGTGGCCACAGTACAAGGGACTTAGTCCCACCCCACTAACAATAAAAAAAAAGGCAGTATAGTAAGTTTGCTTGCAATATGTTTCTAAAATCGTGTAAACAGTCTACAATAAACAAGTAAATGTAGCCTACATTTATTTATGTTCTTAACTAAGTGATGTTTGTTTTTTTTTCGCTTAGTGGGGGGTGGAGTCCAACTTGATCCACTCGGCACGGCGGCCACTGATTGGCCTATTGTAGCTCGCCCCGGGTGATTATGATGATAGAGAATTTGGTGGAATGAAGATTTGCAGGGGAAACCGAAGTACTCGGAGAAAACCCGCCCCCATCGCCAATTTGTCCACCACAACCCGGGCCGCCGCGGTGGGAAGCCAGCGACTAACCGCTTGAGCTATGGCGCGGCTTTAAGTGGGCTTTGTTACTTTTTAGTGTGACTGAAATTCGAACTGCCTGACAGAGGGAGACACCCATATCGGAAATAAAAATATCTCTCCGAATATTTGTTAAAATAATCGGTCCAACGGCTTTAGAGGACCGATACTAGGTCACAGACAGATGGGCAGACATAACCTTCACATAAGGCGATCGTTTTATTCTCTAAAGAGCGCCTAATGTTATTGCCACTTGTGAGGTGTATAGTAACACATATCATTTGGTAATAGTCAATGTCAGGAAGAGCAATCAGATTTTCACTCACCTGCAACATGGTCTGAGTAGTGAACGTGACCTTCTTCGGCTGTCTGCTTGCGTCACTCTTCCGCTCTGCTGTTCGTCATGCCTCCTGTGTCAGGCGGTCTTCAGTATTTTATTTTGCATTCAGCAGATCATAATTACTGGCTTCTCTTTCAAAGGTCTAGATGCCAAAGCACACGATAAGAAATTAAATTAAATTAACATAAACATATTCTTATGCTGACATTCTATGGATCTTTTCCAGAAAAAAGAAAAAATTGAGTTTTCCGAGACTTTTAAGGTTCTTTTTAGATTCTTCTGGGTTGCAGACAGTGTATTTATTTATTTGCCGTTTACATAACGACGACTGCCTGTGTGGTCTAGTGGTTAGAGTTCCTGGCTACAGATCCAAAGGTCCCGGGTTCGATTCCCGGCGCTACGAGATTTTCTGAGAAGTAATGGGTTTGGAAAGGGGTGCACTCAGTCTCGTGAGGATAATTGAGGGGCTATTTCAAGGAAATAGCGGCTTCGGTTTATAAAACCGAAATTAACGGCCGTGGGGATTCGTTGCGCTGACCACGCGACACCCTCAATCCGCTAAAGTTGGTGCTAACTTCGCTAACAAATGGCGGTCACTCGGTCGGTATAGTTCGCTTGCGGACTAAAACCAGGGAGTTTGTGTTTATTTAACGACGTTGCCAGTAGTTCAGACTGTATGCATGAAGTGATGGCATGATTACTGGATAAAGGATAGGGAATATGAGGAATGCGTTCTTCTGGGATGAGGTGCCGTGTAGACGCTAACGCCACTTCCTAGAAAACTGCTTTCTTCATGGTCACTGCCGTGAAGAAACTTAAGTCTTACATAGGATAGGGACTAAATCCTGGTGGATTAATTTTATGGGCTAGTGGTCTATTGGTCAGCGTTCCTGGCTACAGATCCAGATGCCCGGGTTCAAATCCCGACGCTACCAGATTATTTTTCTGAAAAGTAGTGGGTCTGGAACGGGGTCCACTCGGCCTCGTGACGATAATTGAGGAGCTGTTTCAAAGAAATAGCGGCTCCGGTATAGAAAACCGAAATTAACGGCGTTGGATTCGTTGTGCTGACCACGCGACAACCTCTGTCCGTAAAAGTTGGCACTAAACTTCGCCGACAAGCGACAGTCGCTCAGTCGTTATAGTTTGCTTGCGGACTACGCGCCACGGAGTTTGCTTTGTTTGTTTGTATTCTGGAATTTATCCAGAAAGTCCGAGGAATACCACGAGAAACCTGTCAGGATAGCCGGAAATATGTGAGAATACCAAGAAAACCCGCAGTCAGTATAGCGGTCTACGAGCCGAGGTTTGGAACTGGGGACTTCCAGATACGAAGCAGGATTAATACTCACCTCGGGAAAAGGGAAGTCAGAGGTGCGTATTTTAGTTAATATAAAGAGCACATAAATAGCCGTGAACCCAGTTGCTTCCTGAAAAGTAAAGAAAGCCGCGTAAATACCCAAGTGACGCAGCACTGTATCCTACATCGCTTCCAGGTAATCTGCTGCAGGTGTTGGTATGATAGGCTGTTTTTGTGCCTCGTCCTTGGGGTTCTTGAAATAGATCGCGGGGAGATCCTGAAGGCGTGGTGGAGGCGGATCTCAGAGATAAGCCAACGTCACGCCCATTGGAACGCGGGCATAATGCGACCTGTCTCATGGCCAGCGGGGATGGATCCCGAATCCACTAGTCTCTCCATGCTATTATAGTTTCCATTTACTGGCACCGCCGTGTAATGGTAGGTACCGCGTTTGAATTTCGATCCTACAGACCTCATATTGGCTGAGCTTTTCGTGTCTGTATTCAGTCCCTCAAGGAAAATTATTGGGCAATGCCTGGGCAGCGTCCAGACTGACTCTGGTGTCTACCCAGTCTCCTATCCAAAGGATATCGGAGGCTCTTTCCCTGGCCGTGAAGCTGACCACCCACTTTCATCTAGTGCCGAGGTCAAGAAAGACGGCGCTATAGCTCCACTCCCCGTATGTATTCATGGTATGGTGCTTAACTAATCAAGCACAGGGAGAAATTTACCCTCTTAACAAACTCCTTGGCCTGTAGTTCGCAAACGAACTATACCGACCGAGCGACCGCCGCTTGTCGTCGAAGTTAGTGCCAATTTTTGCTGATTGAGGTTGTCACGTGGTCAGCGCAACGGATCCCCACGGCCGTTAATCTCGATTTTCTACACCGGAGCCGCTATTTCCTTGAAATTGTTCCTCAATTACCCTCACGAGGCTGAGTGGACCCTGTTCCAGACCCACTACTTCTCAGAAAAGTTGGTAGCGCCGGGAATCGAACGCGGGACCCCTGACCCTGTAGGCAGGAACTCTGAACACTAGACCACAGGGGCGGTCCTACTATCTTTACCTAAATTAAAATAGGGGGAACCAGGCTAGCTCAGTCGATATAGCAGCCGCCTTTACGTTACTTTTTTTACCTTAAAATAGGACAAGACCACTTCCTTCAACATCTTTAATTCAGTCGGCTTCCCTAAAGATGCAGAGGAAGTAGCAGAAACTTGGAGGAAACTGTAACGAGAAGCTTCATAAACTGTGTTGCTGTTTGCTACCGAATGTTACGTGCGTCAGCAAATGAAGGTGGGCAAGAATAACGGGAAAAGGTGACAAGACGGAGGGGAAGAACCTGCTTGTGGGGTTCAGGCGCCGACATGGGACATGAGTGTGAGTGTGTGGGCCGGGCTTTTGTGAATATGGTAATGAACTGATGGATTTCAGTTTAACTGGCTCAACGATTCCCATCCTCACAACAAGGACCCTTCACCATGGTTTCAGTCACAAAGAGAAATTTATATCCAACTTCACCTAGCTCTCTGTGTATCAGTGAGTCTGTGTACCGTTTCAGCCTATTTTCCTCATTTTGAAAATATGAAAGGATGCTTATGAGATCACCTAGCTGTGTGTCTGTGTATCCCCCAACTTAATTTTCCTCCTATGCTCTCCATGTTGTGTATCGGTGAAAACAGGCGATTAGTTTTCCTAGAACTTCTTGTTATATTGTCCTCCCACAGGCGACTGTTATTTCTTAATTATACCTCCCTTCAGGTTTGCCTACCGAAACTTTGTATACAGTCATTGTACCCCAATTCGCGCTACATGCTCTGCCAGTCGCATCCTCCCTGATTTGATTATTCTAATAATATCTGCAGATTAGTGCAAATTATGAGTATAAAGTCACTCGTTACGCAGTTTTCTTCAGATCCATATTATTTTACATCCCTTAGGTCCAAATGTATCCCTCAGACACCCTAAATCTCTACCCTTTCCTTAATGAGAGCCGCAGTTCCACAGTCGTACAGAATTACGGAAAAATATAGATTTTGGCCTACTTTCCTTATTTTTAAAAATAGATATAGACTAATGCTATCTCCATGCTGTCTGTCTGTGTATCCCCCTTATCAACTTTTGAATCCCTGTGCAAGGCTTTATGAAATTTCCTAAGGACATCACGGCATTGAGCCCATTCCAATGGCGTACGTCATAATTCCTCCCATCAGTATGTATGTACAAAGTGTCCGGGGTTACACCACCACAAAGAGAAACTATCAAAGTTCTTTTTTTTTTTCTGAGTGCCCTTGGTGGCACGACAAATATCCATACTTGAAGCATGTTTGGTGTTACCGTAGCCACAGCGTTCCTTATGCGGGCTTTTAGGTGTTGATGTTCGTTGATCTTAACCTGGTAGTCAGTGTTCTTCACATAACCCCGCAAGGCAAAATTTCAGTGGTGTTAAATCTGGCGACCAAGGAGGCCAAGCAATTGATCAACTTCTGCCAATCTCCTCTATCGAAGTGATTCCTAACATGGTAGAAATGTGGCGGCGCATGCGCGTAAGCCAGGAATGAAAAACACAAAATAAATCAAACAAACAAAGGGTTTTCCTTTCCGATGATATAAACCGGATACGTGTATGACAAATAGTTTCCGAGATATAGTTTTTTATTTTGGATACCTTTCATCAAGACACCACGATATAGCCCCCTGTTGTTGGTAGGCAACAACTCTGTAAAAACGTTACCGCTGCAACGAATACATACGCAACAATAGAAGAATTGTTTGACCTGTCGTTTTCTATGCGGTCCGTGTCGTATCAAAGGAAAGTAGGCTATCAGTTTTCCTAGAACTTCTTGAATATATCATAATAGACAACAGACGAGAAGATAGAAGATTCTGAAATGAGTGGCAGCAAGCATTAACTGAATTTATTATGCTCTTAATTTCTTCACGGGTGCTAATTTTTATATTTAATCAAGTATAAATTGGGGATTATGAGGTATATTTCTAATGTTATACGTCAAGTGTCACAGTCCCTAATGCTCTTACAGTCTACAAAACGTGCGACGTCATTGTGCGCGCCAGGAAGGACGTTTTGTTGTGTGCAAGGTATCAACTTGCCCTTCATCACCATACTGCATGTGTTCGGAACGCAACTTGAGTCACTTATCATCTGCGACTGAACAATACCTCTTCGACACGAAAGCCTTCTACCAGCAAATTCGTTCCACGTGACATTTCTACTGCGCCAAGCTCAACAAACACATGCCAGCCTCATACTGGAAGTTAATTCGGACTGACGGTCTGACCCCAGGCACTTGTTATGGTCACGGCTTCGATTGATTGAGACGCAGTTCGAATTTCAGACATTACAAAGCGTGGACAGTATCAACAAACATATATTACATACGTATTAAAAGCTCCTGTGCCACGCTCTTAGCCTCAGCTTTGAACTGAGATTAAACACTTTTAAGGCTGACGTTTATTCAAATAATTGCTAAAGATTTCATTTCTACCTGACAGACAATACATTCAGTCTAAGCTACAATATCCATCCTGCTGTGAGAATTGTACGAAATATATGGATACAATTTTTGAACGAAATTATAGCGGTCAGAGTTCCTGGCTAGGGATGCAGAGGTGCCGGGTTAGATTCTCGGCGCTACAAAATGTTCTGAGAAGTAGTGGGTCTGGAACGGGGTCCGCTCAGCCTCGTGATGATAATTGAGGAGCTATTCCAAGGAAACAGCGGCTCTGATCTAGAATATTGAAATTAACGGCCTTGGGGATTCGTTGCAGTGACCACTTGACACCCTCTGTCCGCTGAAGTTGGCACTAACTTCGCCGACAAGCGGCGGTCGCTCAGTCGGTATATTTATCTTGCGGACTAAAACCACATACAACATAAAACCACGGAGTTTGTTTGTTATTTTAAAGTTAAATCAGGTGTTACATGTGGTAATTTCTATGCTTTTAAGACTTAAAAGTACTAATTGAACTTTCGCCTGGAAGAACCGAAAAGTTGAATAAAATACTAATAAACAGGATTGTAGCAAGTGTGCAGAGAATAAATGCAGGTAACACAGCAACACTTCATAAGCCCATAAACATATTGTATAGGCACAAGACAGAGGCATTTAATGCTAAACCGCATGGTATATATAATTACCACTACCCTTTAAAGGGTTAATGAACCAACAAGTATTGCGTATTTTTGCTCTCACTGTACCTCTCCCTCCCTCCCTCCAAAAGATGGCTAAGGCTCAGTATTGTTTGTTCTCCCACCGCCTCGGATCCGTTCTGCTACTGATTCGTGTTCCGGGTATTAATTGGAAACGATGACGTCATCCTCAAGGTCGAACGGTATCTGTAAACACGTCACAGTGCAGCAGCTCGTAGGGCTTGAATCTCGGGCATTCCGGTATTTAATAATAATAATAATAATAATAAGGTAAAAAGTAAAGGTGTCCATGTAACAGGCCGTGGAGGCCCATAGGGTTGTGAGATGTTGAGGTTCCCACATTTTCTAGACCAGTGTTCCGCAACCGATGTGACGCGGCACACCGGTGTGCCGTCAGAAGGTGAAAGGTGTGACCCGAACTTTTACCTATTGTAAGAAATTAATTGTCGAACTTAATTAGTTTTATTTTATCCCAGTTACCGTGTTTCATATGCTTGTATTTTATTCTCAGCCACTGCACTGATTAAATAAGATGATGCTTGTTCGTTCTTTATTGCATGCCGTGATTTTTTATGTACACTAATGTTTCATTCTAAGAAATTAAACGTAAATTATTTACTCACAGCTGTTGTTATATCATAGTTTTCGTTATTGATTTATTTGTATTTTTCTCGCATCTTCGCGGCTTCTTTAATAAACTTGCCGCATGTTCTGTGTACGTGCTTTTTCCTAAAACTGCAGGGATTGATAAGGGTTTCCCTGTCTTTTATAACGCTATTTTGGTATTTGTCCCTGTTTTTTAGAAGTTAAAGCTTCTTCAACTTTATGATTTTCTTCCTTTAACGATGCACCCACCGATTGTTGGACTTCATTTAAAATTATAAATATTTCAAAAATAAGTCAGTATAAACATGTGCCACTTCTTCCGTTTGAAGAGCAGAGGTCCCGCGTCTTACAATTGTTGCAGTTCTGTTACAGCTGTGCTCTGAAGTAGGTCGATAATTGTGGTTGTTAGTTAGTCTTGCTATTTTCTATTACTATTAGACCACTTTATTGTTTCAAGATGGATAAATTCCTTATACGGAGTGTTTCTTCCACGAGTGCAAGTAGTGAAAGCATTGAGCCCGAAAAAAAGAAACAAAAATTAGTACACCGGCAGTGTAGTGATAATTACTTATCTTACGGGTTATTTTTTGGTGTGGTGATAAAATGTGCCCAATCCCCGAGCGTATCGTTTGTGGTGAAAAACTCAGTAATGCTGCTATGGCTCCCAGTAAATTGAAATGACCTTTGTCAACAAAACATTCTTCTCTGACAAGCAAAGGTGTCAATTATGTTCGTCGATTGTTGGAACAAAACAAAGAACAAAGAACGTTAATGACTGCGACAGTACGTTTGTCAGCAAAAGTACAGGAAGCAAGTTATAAGGTAGCCGAAATTATCCTAAAGGCCAAAAAACCACACGCAATAGCTGAAACGTTGTTAATGCCTGCTTGTAAAAAATGGAGAAAATAGTCCTGGGTTCAGAAGCTGCTAGTGAAATTTCAACAATTCCTCTCTCTGCTGACACAATCAATCGCCGAGTTATTGACACGTCCAGTGACATTGAAGCCATTATGAAGGAGAAAATCACCAGCAGTCAGAGGTTCTCGCTTCAGATCCACGAGTCCACCGATATTAGCGGCCACGGACAACTTCTTGCTTACATTCGATACATCGATGGAGATGTAATTGCAACAATTTTTTTTTGCAAAGAACTTCCCGAGGGAGCCACTATATTGACTAACGAATATGTGTTACAATGTTACATAATGAATTAAAATGGAAGGATTAACTTAGTGTTTGTACGGACAGAGCCGCTTCTATGATAGGCCGTGTTAAAGGATTTGTTGCTAAATTACGCAAAGTAAATCCTAACATACGATGCGTTCATTGTCTCATTCACCGCGAAGCCATTGTTGCTAAGTCTTTGCCATCTTCTCTGAAAGTTGTGCTGGACGAAGTAGTAAAAGTCGTGAACCTCATCAAATCGCGGCCCCTAAATTCGCGGCTTTTTTTTTCCGTTTTGTGTCAGGAAATGGAATCAGTACACACTACACTCCTACTACATACAGAAGTACGGTGGTTATCACGAGAAAAGTGTCAACGCGTATATTTGAACTTAATGACGAGGTACGTGCATTTTTGACTGTTGAGGGGCATGAGTACGCGGATTTATTTGCAGATGATGAATGGGTATGTAAGTTGGCATATCTTTCCGATATTTTCGTACACTTGAATGAGCTGGACAGAAAGATGCAAGGTAGGAACGAAAATATTCTAATATGGATAAGATACAAGGATTTGTAAATAAGCTGAATTTGTGGATACAGAGAATTACAGATGGGTCGTTTGAGATGTTCCCGGCTTTATGGTCACTTGCTGACGGCAATAAAGTTGTCATGGACACAATTAAAGAACATTTAGAAATGCTGCAGCAGAAATTCAATAAGTGTTTTGGAGAGAGTGTACAAGATTTTGACTGGGTTCGTGATCCATTCGTTGCGAATTAAGAACAACTTCCGGTTAATATATTGTACAAGAGGAATTCGCAGATTTAAAAGCGTACAGAACATTGAAACTAAAACTTCTGGAAGTGCCTTTGGATACGTTTTGGTTGGCAATAAGGAGTGAATACCCTGCTATCTCCGAGATGGCAGTCAATGTGTTATTGCTATTTTAAACTACATATTTGTGTGAACTGGGCTTCTCGACGTTAACTGAAATTAAGACGTCAAAGGGGGATCGGCTCAAATACATCGATGAAGAAATGAGACTTCCGTTGTCAACGATTCCACCACGGATCAGTCGCCTGTGTGCAGCTACGCAGGCGCAAGTATCACACTGAAGGTAAAAGTAGAATTACTGTATTTACTTTAACAGTAATAGAAGTGTATTTTCTGCACTCTACAGGGAATTAAAGTTCATTAATTATTAATAAACGCACGAGTCGATTTCTGTTTAATGATAATAAAATAACAATATAATAATATTATAGTAATAAGTTGATCACGTTACGTATTTATATTAATTGTCTGATATCATGCGTTTTTGAGGGGAATAACATTTTGGTGTGCCGTGTTGAGTCATGGATACTTCATGGTGTGCCGCGAGTAGAAAAAGGTTGCGGAACACTGGTCTAGACAGTCGGCTCATAGATGGCGGTAAGGTTGTCAGCCTTACACACCGGCCGCCTTTTACCCCCAAGAATATTCCAAGAATATTCCTGGTACTCATTCCTGTTAGAGGCTGCGTCGACCCCATGCACAAAGTGCGGCTGGAAGGTTTAGGTCAATTAAAAAAATATCCACTGACCTCATCGGGACTTGAACCCGCGACCTTCCGACTTGTAGCATAGTGCGTCAACCAACTACGTTACCGCATGTCTCAAATAATAAGGTAAGGTAAGGTAAAGTTGTCCCTGTGCTCAACGAATTTAAACACTACGCCATGAAGGCGTATGGGCGAATGGATGTATAGATCCCCATTTTCTTGACCTAGGCACTAGTTTGAGGTGAGTGGTGAGTTTCACGCCCCTGCGGCTTTACTCCCGGGAAAGAGCCCCCAGTACGCATTCGATAGGAGGTTGGGTGGGACCCAGTCTGGTCTGGACGACGTGGAGAACAGAAAATTCTTGACCCTAACGGGAACCGAACTTCAACCCCTCGGTCATCCAGCCCTTAGCCAGTCGCCATACCGATTGCGCTACCCGGGCTCCTCTGCTTAATAATAATAATAATAATAATAATAATAATAA